>NW_025828507.1:0-1612 GCF_002878395.1 Capsicum annuum | reverse complement strand
CATTCCCTCAATTTGAGTTGTGCCTTGTTTGAACCTGTTGTGTGAATAACATCACAACATTCACATCTATCCATCTGAAAAAAAAAAAGAATAAAAAATTAATATATAGTATTTTTAACAACTATAATCCAAAAGAAATATGCAAATCATGGTAATTAAGTTTTAATAGTCAAATGTAACATGCCAATTGACTTTCAAAAAAGGAAAATAATATAATTCACTAATATGTAAAACTTATAGAACATGATATAATTATATTGTATTATAACCATAATTGTGCTAGAAAGTCCCACTATAGGTCTAGGAATAAATTAAAGTGGTCCTAGCTCTTGAAATCTATTTCTCTAATTAAGAATGAGAACAATTTTTTTACTTTGTTTTCTCTATATCTAATGTCATAAAATAACATTTTCTTATCTTTATTTTATGATAACAAAGTTCAGTGATCATACATAAAATAATGTTACTCAGAATTTAATTTGTATGTTGACTAAATTTCCAACTTGGGACATTTCTGTAATTTTACTAGGAAGGCCATTAAATATTTGTAATTTATTGACATGATACTTACCTAAAGAGATAAATGGTGATAGATTTTGAAAGCCATAGATTTTATAGAGCATACAGAGATTTTTTTTTTTTTTTTTTAAATGTTCTCTTACTTGAGTTTTATTACATGTTTGTTATGCCAGACATAAATGTAACACATAATATATTTTGACTTGTTTTATTACCAGGTAAGTCAAGCGTTTATTTTTTTTTTACCAGGTAAGCTGAGCATCTATTGTTTTCTTACCAAGTAAGCTGAGCATTTACTGTTTTCTTACCAGGTAAGCTGCACGTCTATTGTTCTCTTACCAGGTAAGCTGAACATCTATTTTTTTTATCAGGTAAGCCGAGCGTCTATTGTTTTCTTATCAGGTAAGCTGAGGGTCTATTTTTTTTTTACCAGGTAAGCCGAACGTCTATTTTTTTTACCAGATAAGCCGAGAGTTTATTGTTTTCTTATCAGGTAAGCAGAGCGTCTATTATTTTTTTACCAAGTAAGTCGAGTGTCTATTTTTTTTTTTTTACTAGGTAAGTTAAGCGTCTATTATTTTCTTACCAGGTAAGCAGAGCGTCTATTATTTTCTTACCAGGTAAGCAGAGCGTCTATCGAGATGAGTCACTCTATCTGTTCGAAATAGGGGTAGGTTTGTTGTGTATGTATACTCTATAGTCTATCCACTCAGATTTTACTTGTGGAATAATAATGATGATGTTATTATTGTTATCGTTGTTAATTTGTGAAAATAATATAAATAAATATGTTCATAGGGGTGGGTCATAAAAATTTAAATTAATTTCAGACATCTTATGCAACACGAATCTAAACTAATCGAACCAGTAAGTACTTTTGAATGCGAAAATATAATTCCAAAAGGAAAAAATTGGTATTTATATTTCTTTTTATAAAAAAAAATTGCATAATATTACAAAAAGAAATGTTCTATAATTAAACTAAGCAATTTTCTCATTTGTAAAACATTCCCTCAATTTGAGTTGTGCCTTGTTTGAACCTGTTGTGTAAATTATATCACAACATTCACATCTATCCATCTGGAAAAAAAAA
>NW_025828506.1:0-1908 GCF_002878395.1 Capsicum annuum | reverse complement strand
AATTCATTCGACTCAGGGTATGCATATTTGGAGGTTGGGCTGGGTAATAAGAGTGGTCCTTTATCCTAGCTGGACTTGGGATGACCATTACAACAAGGCCTTAGTTCAGGTTGTGTCATGATATCTGGACCACCTGGGGTATATCTGAGGGATGGTGGCAACACAGGTCTTCATAAGAGAGTGTACCTCTGCTCGTAACACATCAAAATCCTACATCATATGGGCTAGATTAGGCGTATAGTCTATGAATATTGAGCTATAATCCATCTATCAAACTCATCTAGCAGTGTTTGAAAGTCGACACGTAGCTCGGATAGTGCAACAATCAGTGCAGCCTCCCATCAGGCCTGTGCCTGATCCAATCTAGACCTAACCCCTAATCTCATCTGATCATAGAGGGTAGTCATCTCAGTCTCGACAACTCTCACTCTAGCATATGTGGCCCTCTGGCTGTCCACTAAGCTCTGCAAGAACTCACTAGATATAGTAATCATAACTATCGTAAAAGCTGTAGTGGATGGGCAAGTAGGCTCTGCAGATATACCAATTGGCTCTGCGGTCAAAGTAGGGGTTGTAGAAGAAGTAGCCTATGTCCCCTATCTCTTTCTACTCAAATTAGGAGCCTCTACTCCCCTATCTCCTTGTCAATACTAACACTCGCATCATCTTGAAGTGCCTCAGTAGGCTCATGGGAAATTGTTGGACCCTTAGACTAGGCCCGTGGTACTATTGCTTGTTGCCTCGATCTTTTAGAAGTGACTGGATGTGACAGACCCTTTATGGTCCTCATCTATGCAGTCGCCGATGCAAGTACCCTGTTGTCTACACCTAGTATCTCAGGCACACCGGCCTCATAATATAGCCTCTAAGTTATGCAAGGAAATGGAAGATTATCCAATTCCCCTCATAGCGAGAAATAGATGCAAAATCAACATCATAACAGGCCATCAGACAGGAAACCAATGCTTCTCCCTCCAACATTAATATGTTATCTGAAGCAGTAGGTATCAATTGGTATCTAATCAGCAATACCAAAACATGGCCTCCAATGTCAAGAGGCCCTTCTTAATCACAGCTTACTCCTCGATCGGTAGGACCATATCACCCAGCGGTGAAATATAACTGGCTATCCACCTAGCCATCTCAACCCTCTCATGTCAGAGATCAGCCTCCCTAATGATATGTCGATCACATGCAATCCTCAATCTATGATCGCACTCAGCTATAGATGTAGGAGTGATGTAATCTGGGCTAAAGATAAATTTGTGAATAGTCTCTATCAATATGTCAACTCTGACCCCTCTATCCAGGTGTGCTTAAGCTGTTGTTTCTAAATATATTTGATTAGGCCTAGATTTCTGTGCATAAGGATGACTATGGCAGCTCTGTAGGATCCATAAAATTACCGTACAATAGTCAGGCTGTAGGAACGGAGTGGCCTAGTCATCCGCCCTAGCTGATATATATCAAATGCCGCCTACAGCTGTGGTACTCGATATATCCCCAATAGATCAATATGTTTCTCCTCATAAATGCACTTCATAGGCCTGCCTTTCTTTCAAACATGACTGTCAATATCATATATTTCTTGTATCTCTTCCATACACCATCTCTAATCTCCCTCCTCGGGAGATGTATCTAGGGCTGGTGTAGGAGCGATACTTTGTTGTACTGAAGAATTGTGGGAAGGCTTCTGGGTACCCTTATTAGAATGGGTTACCTTTGTGTACTGTACATGAGTAGCAGTACCCTTCTCATACTGGGGGACTGCGGATGACTGCTCCTACTAAACCTCATCGGATAAATCCTCGAACCCCTTCTCAGACTAGGGGTCCTGATCAGCAACCTATGGAGTACACTCAGACTCCGTCTCCACCTCTTCATCATCATCATCAGGTGGAGGAGTAT
>NW_025828505.1:0-1131 GCF_002878395.1 Capsicum annuum | reverse complement strand
ATAGAGTGCCCTTAGACTTAAAAACTTGAAAATTTTTCTAAGTGTAATGAGGACTTAGAGTCATTTTAGCTGGCAATTTTTTGGGATAAAACTTTGCAACCTTCCCGACATCCGTTTTTAGATTTTCAAGTCGTGTTATGATCGGGCAAGCTCATAGTACATCTCGGATAAATTTCGAAATTTTTTGGAATACATAAGGTTGCGTTTGGATTTCAAAACAGTAGCAAAACGCATAGCCTATTGCCCAGTTTTCAACATTTCAGGGTCAACTTCAAACGATCATAACTCTCTGAATATAATGAACTGGGAGAGTTGTTACCTATCAAATGAAATATATTTGAGTCTTCTTTCTAATTAAACTAGTTTCATCCATATCCAACATCTGAGTATTGAGTTATACCCATTTTACTTCAGCCTGTCAGCTTGTGAACTGATGGACAGTTTTGACTTTGTTTATTTTTTTAGGGGCATTTTAGTCATTTCATCTCACCCATATTTTGTCTATAACACAAGATTTAGCCCCCAATTCATCAAAATATAATCTTTTTCCCAAAATTATTCAAGAACACCCTCTAGGGTTTCAAAATAAAAACCCAAGTAGTTCAAGATTCAACCATGGGTTTTCAAAACAAATTAGAGATTCGAAATCCCCAATACACAAGCTTCAAGAATCATCCATTGTTCTTCATAATCGAGGTACGCGGGGTTTTTCTAAATTCTCATGGGCATAGAAAAATCATGTTTTAGAATGGGGTTTTTGAAACTATGTATATATTCATGTAGTAGATGTTTTAACATCATTGTTTTGGTCTTTTGACCTTCCCCAAATAGATTTGAGAATATGTATGTATGAAAGCATGTATTTAAGAATGAATTCTTGTTGAGAGCATGAATTTTGGTGCATTCCCTCTTATTATGAATTTTCAGATTTTTTCATAGCATATAAATTATTTTGCAATGCATTCTTGAAAAGCACTATATGAAATGTTTGAACTCTTGTTATGATTTAAAGGTGGTTTTAAATCACTAAGGAAGGAATTTAACATGAATGTTTAAGATTCACAATTCATGTGATGAAAGAGTACATTGATTTGCTAAAGGTACTAGACCACCATATGTTTGATGAAGTTT
>NW_025828504.1:0-1292 GCF_002878395.1 Capsicum annuum | reverse complement strand
CCCAGTTTTCCACGACTCCTTGCTAAAGAAATGCATTGGCGATCCAGCAGTTGTAGTCCCCTTAGAGGGCATAGATATTCAGAATGATCTCTCTTTCAAAGAGGTCCCAGTCCAAATCCTTGATCGTCAGATTTGTAGACTAAGGAACAAAAAAGCTCCCTTAGACAAAGTTCTTTGGCAGAACCAGTCCATTGAAGGAGCTACTTGGAAAGCAAAAGAAGATATGAAGACCAAGTATCCTCATCTCTTCTCCGCAAACTCAGACTCAGATTAAGGTAATAGTCTTTCTTAGATTTACTCAGTTCCATGTTCAGTTACAGTTACAAACTTAGTATCAGTTACCATTGCATATAATATTCATGATAGTCATGCATTCATAAATCAGTTCAGTCATGTAATCATGCTTCAATTGTACATGTTCAATATGCAAACTTAATGTAAAACCCCTAAAAATTTTTCGTTGAAATTTTATGCGTAAACGTGTTGGGTTCTATCTTCTAGAATGAATTATAAATTTTCCGTGTGGAAGTCCTTAGATTATGACCTAACATTACTTATATTATCGAATAAGATTTCCAACGATATGTGGATCATCAAAAATGGACACCCGAGCGACGAGTTATGAACATTTCGATCGAACTGTGAATAGTAGTGAACAGTAAAACGTGCAGGAAAAAGTACTGAGGCCTGGCGAATTTTTGATCCAACTTTAAACAATCATAACTCCTTGTACATAATAATCTGGGTGATTTACTTTATATCAATGGAAATCTCTGCGAGTCCTCTTTCTAATGAAATTGGTTTCATCCAATTTTTCTATCGGAGAAAAAAGTTATGGTCGATCTACATCTACCTATCAAAAGCAAATTTTTGAGTCAACTTCAAACAATCATAATTCCTCGAACACAATGATCTGGGTGAGATACTATACATCAACGAAAAGATATGAGAGTCCTCTTTCTAATGAAATTAGTTTCATCCAATTTAGATATTGGAGTAAAACGTTATGGTTGATCTACTTAAGACTATCAAAATAGTCTACCAAAGGACAGATTCAAGAATTATTTGATTTTTAGGGGCGTTTTGGTTATTCCCCCTCACCCAAAATCAATACAAACCCTATATTAAAGCCTATTAGAAGCATTATATGTTATATTTCATGAAATTCCCTCAAAAAGAAAACCCTAAGCTCCTACATCCAACTTCAAGAACCTCTAAAGTTCACCATTAATTCTGTAAATTTATTCAAGATTCCAAGTTCCTAGTTCAAGAACTCCAAGAACCATCATTCA
>NW_025828503.1:0-1105 GCF_002878395.1 Capsicum annuum | reverse complement strand
GTTGGATAAAATCCTACCAACTCTTCCTACAGGAAAAGTCCAAGACTTGATTTTTCCAACTGATCATTCATCTGTCATGATAGAAGACCCTCTGTTGGAAGAAATCTAAACAATATTGACTGTTGATAACTGTTCCAACAGATCACTCATGTGTTGCAACAGATGTGTGACCTATTGCACAGACCATTCATCTTTCTCAACAGATGAATGATATGCTTTGTATTGTCGTAACAGATTACTCATTCATTGCTACAGATTATTTAATTGTTCTAACAGATCACTCATATATTGCAACAGATGATGTCACAATAGTTCTATGATCTGTTGAACAAACCATTCATCTGTCTTAAAAGATGAATGGTATTTTTTGTATTATTACAACAGATTACTCATCCGCTGCAACAGTTTAATTATTTACTGCAATAGATATACTACCTAGTGTAACAGATCGGTGATCTATTGCAACTGTTATTTTACTGTTTTGCTTGTTTGATTTACTGTTATCTTTTTTAATGATGCATTAATCAAAAATAATATATTATTTTATGTTCCTATTAATTTTAGATAATATGGTTCCCAAAAGAATAGAAATCGAATCAAGTCTAAGTAAAGGAACAAGTGAATCAGCTAGGCTACATCCACCACTCTATGAGCATGCTTTACAAGCATTATCTCAATCGAGATCAGAATATGATGAACATGGGGAGGAGGAATGTTTCAAAAGAGATGATATAGATGCTAATAGCCCTTCCACTGAAGAGCTGGTTGAAGCCTTCAGCATTGATCGTTATCCTGTGAGAATGCAGTGTGATGGTACCGCAGATTTAACGGGTGATTTCGTGGTTAAGTCATCCACGAGAAAATATTTCGACGCCTTCAAAAAAATACTTCGACAACAAAAATAGGATGCTTATTTCAGGGACAGCTGCTTTGAGAAATATCTTGATTTGCCAAAGGACGACAATGCTCGTTTCCAAATGAATATGGTATATGAACTTCTCAAGCTGTGTTTATGTATGAAAACAAAGATAAGATGGATGAGGTGCGGATAAATTACAATGACATGCCCATTAGTTTTGGTTGGAAGGAGTTTGCCATAGTCACT
>NW_025828502.1:0-1612 GCF_002878395.1 Capsicum annuum | reverse complement strand
TTCACCCTAGAGTATGTTTATAGTAGATCCCACATGTTTAAGTCATGCTTATATTGTTTGGGATTTGGTGTTGTTTCTATTTAATTAGGAGAAAAATAAGGAACCTAAGTGCAGTTGATAGTTGTTTTGTGTTTTTGAACTTTTTTGAGAAAATAATTGATACCCCTCCTAATTTTTTTTGTAAACCATGTGATGTAAATATATGTGTGTCCATCACTTAAATCTTGTCATGACATTAGTATTAGGGACAAAATAACCATAGCTTAGCATTACATGAACTGGATAAGTAGTAGTTGGTGATATAATCTTATACTATGTGTGTGTGATGCATCTACCTAGTTCTCTTTATGCATCTACTCCAGAAGATTCTTGATTAGTATTTCCTTGGTTGTAGGATAATTGGTTAGGACATGATCATAGGCTGTTTTTGAATTAGTCCACTCATATCCTAAAAGACTGACCAAATATGAATAAGTATCCCTTGGTCACTACTTTGAGCCTACATTGACATATTTTCTTATTTTCAACTTTTCACCTTCTCAATTGATTATAATGAACCTATTTTGGCACTGGTCCCTCCTTGGACAATGTACACCTCAACTCAGGCAAATCGCTTAAGTTGAGGGTGGCTATCATAGAGGTGTGTAGTTAAAATTGGGTATCCAAAAGGGTGTTTAATGTACAAGAAAAAAAAAGTAAGGTTGGTTGTAGTAGAAAAAATTAAAAATATAAAAAAAATCAATAAATGGAAAAGAAAAAGAAAAAAAAGTGAATACAAGAAAACCACACCCATTTCGAACAATTAATAAAGAAGAAAATGAGAGAAATAAAAGAAGAACAATTGAGAAGTGAAGCCTAAAGTGTAAGTGTAGTGTCAAGAAAGGCGAGTCACTATATCCCAAATATACCATACCTACCCCAAGCCTACATTACAAGCTTAGTAAAGTCCTACAATGATCCTAGTCCAACTGTCCGAAAAACTAAGGTATAGAAAATAAGGGCAAGCCCATGGTATTTTATGCACATTGATTGGAACTTCCTTTGTGAGAGTTGGGACTTCTTTGCTGTGAGGGTATATGGGTTGCGTTATTAAATACTTATCTATTTGGGTATTGTAAATTGCATTCACTTGGTTGTTTATTTTTAAATCAATGTAATTACCTAATTCCTTTGAGTCTTACTATTGTGATACATGTATCCACAGTTTTGAAAAGTTAGAAATAGGAGGGGGCAAGAGTTTTAAGCTAAAATCAAGTTGAATGTCATAGCTGGATTAGGGTATTTTAATTGAGCATCATGTGTTCTTTGTTATGTATTAGTTGCCCGATGACATGTAAAGATTCTAAGTTGAGGTTGTTGATATTCCATGGTTTCAAGACACTTTCGATTCTTAAAACAAGGAAGTTATACAAGTACATAGAACTTTTTGTCAGATGTGATGTATTTCTATGTTGGTTTTGTAGGAAAATAGGGTTTGGAGAAGAATAGGAGAATAAGAGATGAAGTGTAGATAAAAGGCTACATATGTAACCCACCTTTATGCCATAAGTAGTACCTACGGGCCGTAGGTTGGGTCTGTAGGTTGCAAATTCAAGTTTCTCAAAGCTGATTT
>NW_025828501.1:0-1750 GCF_002878395.1 Capsicum annuum | reverse complement strand
AAAATCAAACCACTGCTGATTCAACCACAATATTTGGAAACTCATTTTGAAATTGTAGATTTGCTCACCAAAGGCTTTGGTATTACTAGATGTCTACCAATTTCCAGCTTGATGGGGTGTGGGTTGGGGGTATGCTAATCCATATTAGAGCAGTGCAGTTAGTTATAACATTTGGATTAGTTGTTAGTTAAGTGTAGGTTTATAGTATAATAAACCGTTAGTTACCCCAAACAAAGAAAGTACTTTATAGGACACATTTTGCAACAGAAACTACTGCATTAACACTATGCTCTAGATCTTATTCGTTCCAGGAGGTCCGTGCAGAGATTGCCCTACGTCTGCTTCTGACATGCCAGAACAGGCGAACCAGTTGTTTCTTCATACAGGAAAATGTGCACGTAGAGCAGATACGAATGTGGAAATTCCTAATATTACCATGAAAGATGAAGTTGGCTGATTCAGCTTTTGTAATTAACTCGAAGGAACAGCCAGGGTTTGTAAGGTCCTTGGATGTGTCAACATATTACGGAAGCCTTAATATTCTCTTCTGGAAAATGAAAAAGGTATATAACATTGGCTATTATATTAGTAGCTTTTTCAATATTGAATGCATTGAAATATCAAATTAACGTGTTCAAACATAATAGTTGTTGATATATTAGTAGTGTAGACACCTAATTTTGTCCCTCCCGAAGACCCAAGTTACACATTTTTATCCGTCTTACCACGTGCCCTCACCTGTATGATTATATCCCATAAAAATACAAAAATGACAAACCCACTAACAAACCTAATCCCCAATTATTCTTTTGTAACAAAATTAACCACCCCTCCTATCAATTTTGGACAACACATCACTACCCCAGGCCCCCATACCCTACCCCACCTACCGTACTCCAATACCCACCCTCACAGCCTATATACACAGAGTACCATACGCACCAATACAGGATATAAGGAAGGACCTCAGGGAGATACAAAAAAAATCAGCTCCACTCTCTCTCTACTCTCTCTCTCTCTAAAAACTGAAAGGAGAAGTGGCGCCGCCTCTCCGTCCGACCAACGACAGCAGTAATAATGCCGTCATCACCATCTTCCTCCCTTCAAAACCAACATCCCGCCCCAACATACCAGAGAAAGCCTCTATCGCAGGCGAAACAGTCCGCCTCCCTCCGTCGCCGGCGAAACAGTTCGTCTCCCTCCACGTCGTCGTCGCCGTCGACCAGAGAAGAGAGATATCTCCATTAACACAGCCACCGTCTTCATAACATAACGACTCTATTTTCTTTTCTTCTACACAATGCACGCATCACGGTAGCACACACTCGACTGCACATTCATACACCATCACCGGGAAAAGCTTTATCGGAATACGCACACACACAATCAGAAAGAGAGATTCAAGTGAAAGAGAGGGATCGAAATATTGGGAGTTTGGTGCGATCAGATTTTGGCAACGTCCACCGAAATCGTGGTTGTGTTCGGTTCTGACTTGAAATCGGGTCGGGCGCGGGTTTTGTGTTGCACTCTGTTCTTGGTCAAATTGATATTTTGGACTGGACTTCACCGTTGTTCCTTCTAAACTAGGTGAATTGGTCGCTTGAACTTGATTTCGGTGAAATCGTTTGTGGGTTTTCGTTATTACAACATTTTGGTCTAATATGGTGATTAAACCGAGTTCGGAATTGAGGTTGTTGGTCGATTTTGCGTCCGATTCGAGTTTCTTTGGCACGTGGATTCATCTTCTTGT
>NW_025828500.1:0-1642 GCF_002878395.1 Capsicum annuum | reverse complement strand
ATGAAGTAGTAGCATGTGTTTTTTTGGAGGTTCAAAAATGTTATTGACCTATTAAAAATAGAATGAACTGCTTTTGTTTTGATCCAATTACTCTACCAAGGTATATGTTTATTACCTAATTATTACCTTGGTGCAACTTGTTTTGAATTTCTTCATTTGTTTCTAAAAGGGTTAATATATTATGAGTTAATTTGGTTTACTTTTTTAAGTTTATTATCATAATAACAACAGTTTCTTAAGTATTTTGTTTACACAAAAATATATGCATCATTCTTTGAGAATAGTCAGTTTACACTTATTAATTCTTTATAATACCGTGATAAATAGCAAATTAAAAACAACCTATTAAGAAAAAATCTTATATTGATTCATTTGTTGTTGCTTATTAGCAAATAAATGCACAAATTGAGAACTTGAAGAACTTAGAGCAAAGGTCAGCCAGCAAGTGAGGTACTCACTGGACCATTACAGGTTGTGATGGGGCGATTATTATAGTCCACATGAAGTTGCATATCGATGAAAATCTTAATTAGTCGGGCCCCAAATTAGTGTCAAGACTCCGAATGAAAATCCAAAAAATGGAATGGAGAGACGCACAAAAAAAAAAAGAATTAAAAAAGTGCAGCTGAATCAAAACCAAGGGTATGGTTGTGAAGATCACTTGAAGAAGGCATGGTTCTAGGTGGCTTGATATCATAGTTGTCAAAGATCCCATTACCATTATCACCAAAAAAAGTAGAAGAATTAGCAATCTCATTAACCATAAACTTGTTTGTCTGATTAGTCACATATTTTTTCAAAGCTTCCATTGAATCCTTTAATTGTTCAAGTTCTTGCAAATCAAGTTGACTTATGGGAGCTTCCCACCAACATTGGCTCTGACTAGTTTTCCTCATTTGATCAAGTGATTCACCTCTTTTCTTCTCAATTTCAACCTCACCAAGAATTTGAGTGACTTGAAAATTGAGCCCACAAACATTAACATTTTGATGAGCCTCAACAAGTTGAAGTGAATTATTTGCGATTGGATTATTTTTATTATTATTTCTCGAGAGGAACCTATCAATAAGGGACTCAACATTAGGGTGGCCGAAGGAAAAGACTTTTCTTGCAGGGGAAAGAACTATGATAGCTATTTCAACAACACAGAGAGTGCACAGTTCACTTGCTTTTTTGAAAAGACTAGAGCGACGTTTTGAGAAGGTAACCTGATTCTTGACCTCTATCTTGGCAATTTTGATCTTTTGACGACCCATGCTACTAGGTTTCTTTGCCATGTTTGATAAAATAAGTTGTAAGTAAAGAATAAGAGATAATATATTCTTGTGATTTTGAGTTGACATTGAGAGTGAAAAATATGGACTATTTAAAGGTATACATGCTACACTCTCAAACAATTGATGTTATTATTCTATGTAATATTTTGATTTGGGGGTTAGAAAATCTTATCCCATTAATGGATAAATAATGGTGATTACTCAATAATGCACCTTAGTTGGCATTATATGTTAATCCCTTAATAAATGGAGTAATGAGTTAATTGTTAATTTGTGACAAATTGTCAACCCTTCTATCTATTGGTTATTTTTTTGGTTTTTTTTTAATTAAGAGAATAATTATTTTAAAAAATAAAAGATGGTGA
>NW_025828499.1:0-1454 GCF_002878395.1 Capsicum annuum | reverse complement strand
CTGACTATAGGTAACTAGGACAAGACCCCTAGCTATCCCTAGTCAATGCGACTGAATGAAAAAAAGACAATACAAAATTATACTTGACTTGAGTCCTCGAATAAAAAGAACCCATCACCTGCTGATTGGAATTTGCAAACTGTCTGAGTCTGAATGTGCTTACTAAAACTTGTGCCTATATTATGAGACAGTGTAGCACATAGACATATATGTGGATCAGTACTTTGAAGATATACTGAGTATATGGAGGTGAATGCATAAGTAAAACATATCTCATAATCATTATTTATAAAACAATACCTCATAATTTATAAATCATGCATGCTAAATGTAAATGACTCACATAGCTCAAATAAATCTGAAATATTAAAATCCGAAATCATGAATAATAAAGAACATATTCTAAATCTTGTGAGTCATTACACTTAGTTCTAAAATCTATATTCTGTTCTGATCTCATAACACTTATGTTAAATGAAAAGGACTCACCTTTTTAAGTCTGAAAAACTAAAAGCTAAAATCTGTAACTGAAATCTCAAGAAAAGTAATATCTGAATAAGTAGGTGACCCTTTACACTTTGTTTCTGAAAATCTGAAAATTACTCAACTTTAGAATTTAGGGGCTTTAGAAGCTTTGAAAACTTATGGATTTAGGGACTTGGGTTTAGGGAACTTGGAAAATCTTAAAACAATAACTTTCAAAACATATCCTTTTATCTTAAGGAGAACATGGGACTTCTTTTGAAACTTAGGGATTATATAACTTTGGGAATTTGGACACTCAGAGACTTGGGCTTGGGAACTTTAAGAATATAGAACTTTGGAGACTTAGAGACTCTGGAAACTTGGGAGTTTGTTCTAACAGACAAAACCATGTGAGCTAACATAGAGTCCAACGTCTTGTCCATTTTGGGGAGAGCTGTTCTACCCTTGCCATCGGAGTAGAACCTTAACTTTAGTGATTACTTTCTTAACCCACTTGGGATAAATAATAATCCTACAGTGTCTCGTAGTTTTGGGGCATGAGACATCGAAATTATACCCAACTCGGTGCCAAATACTACTCCTATTCTTAGGCTCAAAACTTTAGGAAAATCCACTTTAAATAATACAAGAATGTATGATGGAAGCCAACTATGCTCAACTTAGCTTTAAATCATAACTCATGAATCTTGTGGATTTCTAACTTAGCTTGGGATCAAAGAGCAATCTTTCGAAAACATCAAAAGGCCTGTTTATTAAATCATGATAATAGCACAAGCTTTATGAAACATTAAATTCATACTTAACTCTCAAGCTTTTATATTAATGTACTCAAATGAACACAATCTCATAGTAAAGCTTAAATCTTGATATTACTCTTAGAAGAACACTTGGAATTATCAATTCATTGTAGGAATGTGCAATTAATAGAATAAATTCTCAAATTCAAACATAATTAAGTGAAATAACAT
>NW_025828498.1:0-1076 GCF_002878395.1 Capsicum annuum | reverse complement strand
ATATTTCATACCACAGAGTGCAGTGAGTGCAGTTAAGCTTAAAGTCTAGTAAGGGATCTCCCAAGCTTAATACGATGGATTAAAGCCAAGGGGGAGATGATATAACAAGTAACCAAGTTAAGCTCTCAGATTTTAGTAGTGATGTCATGACAGTATAGAACGTCAGAAAGGAAGGGTGAGGCTCAACGCATTCCTATCTCAGTATTTTTCAGTGAACCCAATACATGCTCATGCCTTATATGTCAGTTCGATAATCATAGTTCATGTTCATGTATATGATAGAGAACACGTACTCTTCCTGTTCTGAGATAATGAGTTCTAGTTTATTCAAATAGTCGGAATCACATTTTTTATATTATGAACTCTAGTTGAGGTCATGCAACTCATGACGCATGTACTCACTCTTTATAGTGTGCTCAGTCCCGTATAAAAACCTTTTCATGCTTCAGGATCTTATGTTTTAACCTTTTAATGACCCTCTGTAATACCTCAGGAAATTTTTCGTTGAAATTTTGTGCGTAAACGTGTTGGGTTCTATCTTCTAGAATGAATTATAAATTTTCCATGTGAAATGTCTTAGATTATGACCTGCCATTGCGTAGAGTATCGAATAAGGTTTCCAACGATATGAGGATCATCCAAAATGGACACCCGAGCAACGAGTTATGAAAATTCCGATCGAACCGTGAATAGTAGTGAACAGTAAAACATGCACGAAAAAGTACCGAGGCCTGGCGTATTTTTGCTCCAACTTTAAACAATCATAACTCCTTGTACATGATAATCTAGGTGATCTACTATATATCAACGGAAAGCTCTACGAGTCCTCTTTCCAATGAAATTGGTTTCCAATGAAAATCCTATTAGAAGCATTATATGTTATATTTATCAAACTCCCTCAAAAAGAAAACCGTAAGCTCCTACATCCAACTTCAAGAACCTCCAAAGTTCACCATTAATTCTGCAAATTTATTCAAGATTCCAAGTTCCTAGTTCAAGAACTCTAAGAACCATCATTCAAAGGCACGATTAACATCTCAAAAATGAGTATCGATCTAAAGTTCATCATTCAAGGT
>NW_025828497.1:0-1256 GCF_002878395.1 Capsicum annuum | reverse complement strand
TTGTGTTGAGATTGTGGGACATTATTCCCCATTATTTCTTTCGTATGATTCTTGACCATGTTTTCATAATATTATTTATCTTCCATATTTTTTTATCATATGAATTATGTGCATGACTACCAAACAGATAGGGGTGTCTTGGGCCTTTATGGTTTGGGATAGTCATCATGGCCAGGGCCCCAGTTCGGGTCGTGACAAACTTGGTATCAGAGCATGGTTCATGGTCCTTGGGTGTCTGTGAAATCGCATCGAATAGAGTTTTGTTTATGGGTGTGTAGCATATCACACTTATAAGCAGAAAGCTACTAGGCATTTAGGAATATCTCTTTTTCTTAATGTTTTAGTTCTTATAATAGAGTCAGAATGTTTCTCTTTCATACTCAAATTCATGCTATGGTGTCTCCCATACGAAAGTAATAGTCATCCCAATTCTTTTCTTACTTGGACATTCTCAGACATGTCTTATTATTAGGCCAATTCAAGTACAGAAGTTTAGAGTCTAAATGGTATAGTTCGTTTTGATCAAATCATACAAGATTTTTGCAAGGACTTGAGAAGAGTCCGTTAGTGCTTCAGGGTGTGTTAGTTCTAGTGTGAACCTTGATTTTGATGAAATCGTGTTTTTCAGCCTGCAGTATTAAGTGTATTCAGTTCTTTTCAGAACTTATGTTGCCAGTGTCATGCTTCAGAGGTAATAAGGTGTAGTAGAATATTGGAACTGTATTTCCACCCGAATAGTAGTGTGTGTTAAAGTGTTGTTGTCATGACCTATTGGTAATAAATTAGACCAAGAAGTTGGTGATGTGAAGTCACAAAGTTAGAAGTCAGAGTGAGGATGATTTACCCCTTTATAGTGATAAACTAATTTGGTAGCTAGCAGCATGTGTGGACAGTATGGTAGTCCATGAAGAAAATGTTTGACTCCAATTTTTTTTCTATAGAGTAAGATGTGTATTCTTAGTTCATTGAATATTGCGTATTAAATCTCTATCTTATGAAATATTGTCATCAAAGTGTTGTTGAAACATGGAGTCTAGTGAAGCCGTGTGGGGCTCTTTTGATTAACTAGCATAGTTGACTTGTCATTCATCCCATTTTCTTGTTCAAAATACAAAATAAAAGTCTAGTGAAGCCGTGTGAGGCCTATTTCGTTCACTAGCAACTTGTTGTCCAACTTGTTGTTCTTGTGTAGGTTTAATATATGTATAACTGAATCTGGTTGCATGAGATTGAGCCGGTAAAGAGATGATCGATCC
>NW_025828496.1:0-1992 GCF_002878395.1 Capsicum annuum | reverse complement strand
AGGTAATTAAGTTTTAATAGTCAAATGTAACATGCCAATTGACTTTCAAAAAAGGAAAAGAATATAATTCATAGTTGTGCTAGAAAGTCCCACTATAGTCTAGGAATAAATTAAATTGATCTTAGCTCTTGAACTCTATTTTTAAATATTTATCATTTTTTTTACTTTGTTTTCTCTATATCTAATGTCATAAAATTACATTTTTCTATCTTTATTTTATGATAACAAAGTTCAATGATCATACATGAAATAATGATACTTATATATATATATATATAATTTTGAAGATATGCATGCGTATATAAAATGAAAGAATAAAAACAAAAGAAAAAAGAAACTTACCTCTGTACGTTTTGTTCTACGAGAGTAGACTTGAATCTTGTTGACATAATTTGCCGGATGGTTGCCACCGATCGGACAACCCGGTAACCGCCGCACCGCCGATCGAGAATACGTGGCCATAATTTCATTCCTATTCCACGTTTCTCCAATAGATTTTAAGAAAAACAGATGAGGAGTTTCACAAGAATCCTTTACAGACGACCTCGTATTAAACATGTAATATGGAGGATTCTCAGGCTTGGCAACCCAAGCACTAAATGTTTGAATAGGTTTAATTAAATGACTCCTAGGCATAATTTTCTCGTAAATATGAACTGAATATCCCCACGATACTGAAAATGTCCAATTGCTAGACCTATGGTGACATATTGTTTGTTGTAACATTCGAGATTGATCGTAATTTGCCGCTCTCATGAGGTGTTTTGTTGATTGTATCCGATCCATTGAAGGGAAAATCGGCGATGTAGCATCAAAATGGTGAAGGGACATTAATGGCGCTTTTGGATGCGATGATAATAATCCCGATATGTCACCGCGCAAATCGAACTGAGAGAAAATTCGAGTATCATTAGTCAAACTAAAAATAGAAAAAGAAAAACATTAGAAAGCATTTGTTAGAAAAAAAAAAAAAAGGAAAAATAGTCTGTTTCCATCCTGAACTATACACGAAATTGGTGAGACACATTCGAACTTTAGGACGGTCCTATTACCTCCCTGGACTAAATAAAATCATATTTTCGACAATCTTAGTGTCTGTGTGGCATATACGTGTGCCTACGTGGACCTTTAGTGTGTTGATTCACTGATGTGCCACGTGGGCACTAAGGTTACCAAAAATACAATTTTAATTAGTTCAGGCTAATAGGATCCTCCTAAAGTTTGGATGTATCTCAGCAATTTTATGTATAGTTCAGCGTGGAAATTGAACATTTTCTCCGAAAATAACAATTGTCATGACTCGTGGCATAGATTGTAATTTCATCAAGATTTTATTAAGAAACTTTTTTTTTTTTTCCAATAAAGTTTGTCTTTCGTTAGAGGATTCAATAATTTATATAGAGTGAACCATCTAGTACCCTGTAGTATAACCAAATTTGTTACGATATGCTCCAACTTCACAAGGATTCTATTATCCCCTGAACTCAATTTTAGTGTATTTTTGTCATCCTTTTTTGCTGTTGTGGCACCTTTTTAGCCGATGTGATGCCTTTGACGTGGATCCCATTTTTATGTAATAAAGGTATCATGCATGTCAGCACAAAAGGGTAACAAAAATCTGCTAAAATTGAATTCAGAAGGTAATAGGACCCATGTAAAGTTGGAATATGTGCAACTTTGATCATAGTTCGAGCGGATACTGGATGCTTATCTCATTTATATATAATACTCAAAATAATTTCAATTTATATGTATATACTAAAATTCCTTGAAATTTCAAAGAGTTGACCAATCTCTCTTTCCCTTGGTCTCTCTTCTTTTTGTTTGGTGAAGATGTAGAATTTCATTTATGTCATTCGGAATTTTCAAATATAATGATGATTGTGTTCGGATAATTATAAATTAATGCATATTTTGAGATTTTAGTTTCCATTAGTTGATAAGATAAAGCATCCGGTACCCCTTCGAACTATGACCAAAGTTGCTATAACA
>NW_025828495.1:0-1322 GCF_002878395.1 Capsicum annuum | reverse complement strand
TTTCAAGGAATCATCTTCAAAAGCACAAATAGGAATTCAAGTTCAGCGTCTTTATTAATTTCATCAATTAAGGTATGTGGGGTTTTTAACAAGGATAATGTTGTATGAGTCTTGTGGACTTTAAAAACAATTGAGGCTCCACTCTTGATGTGGTCTCTTGAAAAGGTAAAAAAATAATTATGTTTTATGGCTCCTAAGGGGAAGGTAGTTTTACCTTTGAACTATTTGATGTCATTATGACCTTTGTGATTTCCTTATCTCTTGATGAAACCCATAGCTAACCCCTTTGTGCATTCTTCGATAAGTTTTTAATACAAGAAATCCTTGGTTATATCTTAAGTGTGTGCAACCTCGGCATGATTCTATGATTATTTATGCTAACCCTAACCCTTATGTCATGAGGATGTTGTATCTGTTTATCCTTTATTTGGTTTGCAAGGTTTGGATTCGAGGTTGAATCCTTTTCAAGAAGGGGAAGATGATACAAGTCAAATTGCCTCCGAACCTTTGGATGAGGTACGTATGATGCTTGAGGTGCTTGATGAATCCTTAGTGATTTTAAAAGATGCCACATCGAGGAAAATTACCATTAAGGAGGGTCAAAGGACTTTGGCGAGGTCGAAGGAGTGCAAAACGGGGCTCGAAAACCCCTTGGAAGGGTCATGCACCCAAGGCACTTCGGGTCCGCTTTTGATCCGCTCTAGCATTTCAAGAGCGGGTTTAAACAACCCCTAGTGGGTCTTTTCTTACATTTGGGTCACTTTTGGGCCCTAATTATGTAATATGTAGCCAAACTATAAATGTTTGGTAGTTAGGCTGATTTCCTTAGTTTTTTTATAATAATTTTTACATGATGTATTCATGAGACTCCATTGGAGTTTTTGCGTGCTTGAAAAAGCATTTGTTGAACCTTGTTTAGAAACAATGGTTGTAAGGGAGATCTAATCCCCTTTGTGGTCACCGTAAGCATTAGGTGCCTATTGATCGTAATTAAGGAAGGTTTTTAGATTTGATACATCCTTTAATTTCCTTTCGGTATCAATTTCGTGTATATCTTCCTATCTTGGTTATTCTATCATTCTATCTTTACTTTCTGCGTCTTTGATTCGAGTCCTCGTGGTTTGATTCAGATCAGGTATGAGGTTGTCAAGATCATTTTTAGGACATACCTCATCATTCATATTATGAGCAGGGTAAGTGAGTTGCCCTAATTGCTGGGAAGTATGGCTTTGATGTTGGCATGCTTATAGTATTGAGAAAAGTCATAAAAAAAACCCTGAACTTGTCCGCTCAACTCACTTTAGCACTTAAACTAAACTTCT
>NW_025828494.1:0-1591 GCF_002878395.1 Capsicum annuum | reverse complement strand
GTATTTATGACTTATTTTGGTATTGTTATACCTTTTTCAAATATTTTATTATCAGACATTTATTCAGTTCGAACCTTATGGCCTTTCATGTTCATGTTTTCGTATTTTATGATATATTATGTAGTATACAGTTACAGATAACAGTCATGGGTTAGCTTATGGTCCTTCTGGGTCATGAGCACTGTGTAGCATTTTGGTTCAAAAAATTAAGGTGTTACAAACTTGGTATCAAAGCCTAAGGTTTAATAGAGTCCAAGAAAGTCTGAAAGCCACATCTAGTAGAGTCTTGTACATACGTGTGTTGTGCACCACACCTATGTAAAAGAGGCTATGAGATATTTTAGGAACAATTTCCCTTCTTTTAGTATTCATGTCGTGCCAGTGAGCAGTCAGATTTGTATAGCTTGATTTCTCATTCTTGCATCTATTCATGCTATCCAAAATCTCAGAGAATGTAACTAGTTCAAGGTAGAACCTCCTAGTATTTGCAAGTTCAATTTATCTCATGCATCATGCATTAGTTTTAGACTCCTAAAGTTTAGTTATAATCTAGTTTGTAGATACCCTGTGCATCACCCAGTATCTTCATAAGGTAAGCATTCTTAGAAGGACATAGTGTCCCAAGGGGGAGACACCCTAAGCATTCTTAGAAGGACATAGTGTCCCAAGGGGGAGACACCCCACTTTCTCTTAATGCTCTTATGCCTTAAATCCTTTAATTTCTTCTTGCATAACGAATTCAGTCTAGAATAGAGGGTAATCATAAGTTGACCTTCAAGTTAGACCTTAGCAGTAAGTCAAGTATTCAGAGGTTCAGTTCAATTCATGATGTTCAGTCCATATGTCACGTAGCAGAATCAGTCATGTTCTCATGTTTCAGTTCAATATTAGTGCCTTTACCATTGTATGTTCAGTCGCATGTTCGTGAGTCAGTTCAGTTATGTATTTATACATCAAATATATGTGGTCATCTTATCAATACTTTTAGTCATGCATTCACATATCATGCCAGTCATATACTCATGCATCAGATATGCATGGATTCAACTTATTAGTTATGCATCAGATATGCATTCTCAGTTTGAGAAATTCAGTTTATCGTAACACTCAGTCCTACATTTATAAATCAGCTACCCAAGTATTAGATATGCATGTACAGTATGATACGCTCAGTTTTCAGTCATGTCAACCATGAAATCATGATCAGTCATTCATGCTAAATATGCATCATTTTATCTTTTCTCCCCTCTCAAGCAGTCATCATTTGAGGACGAATGTTCCCAAGGGGAGATATTGTAATAACCCATATTTTGGACTAGAATAAAAATCTATCATTCTTATGCGTGGTTGCTTCAAAAGCCTCAAATCCTATATAAATTTAGTGTGTTAATCAACTATGTAGTGTGGGAATCTATTTGAGAATGAATTTAGATCATAGAGGTCCCCTAACTCAAGTACAAGTTGAAACCTTTCCTATCGTTCAAGTTTTAGTGAGCGTCAAAACTTTGGTCAACTTCAATTAACCATAACTCGTTGTATATGATGAACTGGGTGGATTACTATATATCAAATGAAATATCTTTGAATTATC
>NW_025828493.1:0-1127 GCF_002878395.1 Capsicum annuum | reverse complement strand
TGTAGGGCCATTGTGTTGTCACTTTCTTTGTGACCTGGAACTTTGGCACGACGCGGGGAAAATCTCACTGAGACACTGGAAATAGACAATTCTAAATTTGGACCCTAGAGCAATACGGCATAATCGCGGACCCCTACTGGAATTTACCAAATGCCATTTTCTCGTGTGGAGTGGCGTGCCACTGACTAATATGGCATTAATTTGTGATGGAAACTTGAAATAGTCATAACTTATGACCCTATTATCGGATTTGGATGAATCTTCTATCGATCAAAAGCTTATGAAATTTCCCACATGACAAAAAGGGAAAATCTTCAAAATTCATCATGGAATAACCATCATTCAAATTTTTAGATAATACTAGACATTCTTGAGATGAAATTAGCTAGGAAAAAGTATGGGGTATTATAATATCTCCCCTTGAGAATATTCGTCCTCAAGTGAGACTGACTGAAAAGGGAGCAAATACAACTGATGTACATACTGAACATGAATAACTAAAACATGATCTCATGACACACATGACTTACAAGATGAACATATAATACTGAACATGCATATTTGATGTATGTGTAACCCATTAATGAATGCATGACTGGGTGCTTCTAAAGAACTAAGTTTCTCACACTGAGAATGCATGTCTGATGCATAATTACATAATTAAACTGATACATGAGTGCATAACTGAATATACAATGGTTCTTGATACCAAGTTTCTAATGGGAACATGAGCATGAAATTGCTTACCAAATTTGTGATGAACACTGAACATGAAGCTAGGTAAGCTTAAAGACAACTGTTACCTTGAGCTTTCTATGAGTTGGCAAAGAAGAGGTGTGGATACTTGGTACACATTTCTACCTCTGCTTCCCAAGTAGCTCCCTTGATGGACTGATTTCACCAAAGAACCTTAACTAGAGGGACTTCTTTATTCCTCAATCTACGAGTCTGATAGTCAAGGATTTTGATTGGAATCTCCTCATAAGAGAGACTGTTGTGAACATCAATGCTCTAAATAGGGACTATAACTGTTGGGTCACCTATACACTTCTTAATCAAAGAGACATGGAAGACTAGATTAACTGAGGCTAGATCTGAAGGAAATTCGAGCTCATAAGCTACCTTGC
>NW_025828492.1:0-2628 GCF_002878395.1 Capsicum annuum | reverse complement strand
CGATGCAACCCATTGATAATCACATCAACCCCATTGATGTGGCGCGTCACCTATCGCATCAGTAGACAAGTTTTGTGTACTAAGTTATGGGTTTTTGGGGGTAATTGGGTCATTTTACCCTTACAATACTCAACCATAACATGAAATTGAACCTCCCAAAGGGTAAAATTCACTCATTATCTCACAAATACTCTGAAGAACAAAGCCCTAGTTTCATCAAGTTCAAGTCCAAGTCCCAATATTTCACCGACAATTCTCACAAAATTAACAATCAAGGTATGTTAGGTGTTCATCCTTGCGTCTCCTTCCACCCTTGGAGTTCAAGAACCCTTTTCAAAACTTGAATTATGATTTCTATGTTATGAATTGAATTATGACCATGTTTGTATTGCTGTATGGGTTTCAAGTTAAGATCTTTTATGAGTTCCATAAAATTAAGTTAGAATATATGTTGAGTTATGAATCTCTCATGTTAAAACCCTTGAATTTACAAGTTGTATATTGTAGTAATGATTCCCTATGTGTTTATTTCTCATGTATAACAATTATGCTCCCCAAGTGTTTGCGAAAAGGTCCATATGAGTAGATTATGCATGGTAACCTATTGTTGTGTTGCTAAAGTTGTGATGTGAGTTTATCAATTATGCTATCGAGTCCTGGGGGTATTTATTACCCAAAATCTAGCTATTTACTTAGTTGCAGTAGTTATAGAATAGTCCCAGTAAAGGTCAAGAACAGTAGTACTCAGTCAGTTAACAGAACTTAGGGAACTCAGTCCAATTTAGTCAGTCAACTCAATCAGTGTTAGTTCAGTCAAGACTAGTACAATCTAGTGATCAGTTCAATGTTGATTTAGTTGGGAGTAGGATTCAGCACTGAGCAAACTCAAGGATGGGGACATTCCTTCCAGCAGAGGGTTTGACCCTTAGTAGCAGTCCCTACGTTACAGAACTATGTAGCCAGCACAGGGTAAGTCGTCCTCATACCAGACTAGGGTGGACGCAAATATATATATTTATTTCATGAGTCTTCCTACCAGATTAAGGTTGACACAATATTGTCAGTATCTCGTGGCAAGATGCTAACACCCTTCCAACCGGGGTCACAGGTTGGACCCCAAACCAGTCTATATCGAGGTATCTCGATTAGATGAACACTACTACAATTACAGTTTCAATCTCAGTATTCAGTGAAGAAGTCAGTCAGTTCTACAGAACCATAGCTATCAGTTATCAGTTACTCAACCATCAAAATTTAGTACTTAGTTTTAGTATAATCTCAGATACACGATGTGTACCTATACGTGCAGTATTGCATATTTAGTATGTTCAGTAGTTACAGTTTTGCATGTACTCTCATGCAGTTACTTTAGGATGTTCATTTAGTCTGTTATCATCTCATGCATATGAGCCTATGTATATCAGGCTTACTTCACTTACCATACTAGTACTGTAACACCCTAATTCCCGAGAACCCGAACGCTTGATTCGCTGCTGCTCGGGAGACGAAAGCGGACGGAGTAATGGGAAAAATAGTTCAGTACCCAACAAGGTAGTACGAATACCATCGTAATTACTTTGGTAAGGTCTGATTTGGTTGATAAAAGGGATTCCAAGGATGATATCTTCGGTGATATCCTCAGTGACGACAAAGTCATTGATAAGGCAGACGCCATTATTACAAACATGTGCCTTGCGAAGTTGATAATTAATTCGCATTTTTTCGCCCGTGGCGGAGTACAATTTTGAAGTACTCTTCTGGAGGTACCGAGTTGGTACGAGGCCTTTGACAATGCAATTAGTATCGGCTCCAGTGTAAAAGAGGGCTACTTTGTTTATTACCGGTGAACTCATGTTGTCAGTATTCAAACTCAGTAATTAGTTTCGTCATAAGTTTAGTAGTAGTTACTTATGTATGTATGTGTTCTCACATTCATATCCGTCAGCATTGTTCATGCATACAAACCCTTTGCATTTAGCCTACCTCACTCGTATACGCAGTACTCTCAGTTGTACTAACGCATTCGCGCTATGGTGCTTTATTTTATATTACACCATAGGTTTAGATACATGATTTCTAGACCAACAGTAAATAGCAGTAGGATCTCAGCTGTCAGAGTTCGAGCAGTGAGTCCTCGTCTCTCGAGGGCATAATTATTATTTATGTTATGGTTTATTTCAGTTCAGTTTTTCTAGTCAAAGTTAGTTGGGGATATGTCCCATCAACTTCCTATTTAGATAGTCATGTTAGATGTTTTTCAGACTAGTATGTTCAGACTTCAGATATTATTATAGTTGTTTTAGGTATTCTATACCCCATTCTCATGTTATGATTATTCTATTTTGAACTTTATGTCCTTACAGTATTACGTTTCTGCATTTATGTTCTATATTATGCAGTGTACATGTACAGATATCATCCATGGGTTTGGTTGTGGTCCCTCGGGGTCATGGGCACCGTATAGCATTTCGGTTCAGCAAATTGGGGCATTACAAATTTGGTATCAAAGCCTAAGGTTCAACAGTGTCCTAGGAAGTTTGAAAGCCACATCTAGTAGAGTCTTGTACATGTGTGTGTTATACACCACACTTATGTGCAGGAGGCTATGAGGTGTTTAAGAAATAGTTT
>NW_025828491.1:0-3499 GCF_002878395.1 Capsicum annuum | reverse complement strand
GGTTAAAGCAAAGTATTAAACTCAAATGTTTCAAGTTGCTGCAGATAGACAAGATTGCCGAAAAGGATAGGTACCTCAATAAAGCATAGAAAGTATCTGCAGCGGAAAATCTGAGAAGTACAATGAGCTCAAGTCGAAGACTCTGATTAAATTCAAATGACCAAGCTCGAAATTGGAATTAGTACTGAGAGAAGGTGCAGCAAACAGGAAAATTGAACGAATTCTTCTCGACGGACTGTCATCAGCATTGGCATGTGTAAGAGACCTTATAAAAATTCTCATCGTGAAAACAAACACCAGTTTGTCGCCTTTTCTGTATTCTAATCAATCGACAGCCCACAAGAGGAACGGTTTCTGTTTCATCATTTCTGATAAACAAAAAGTTCTGGCGTTGTGCTTCTCTCAAGCATAACTCATTTACCAGATCATGAACCCTACATGTCTTGATTTTTCTTCCGTCTGCGCTTTTTTGGCTAGCTAAGACTAGACATCTATCGACAAGGTCCTGCAAACGGTTTTCAGCCTCTTCTTCCAGGTCACCGTCCAGCTTCAAGAACCCCTCGGCAATCCATAACCTCACCAATCTCTGGAGACATTCCTAGATACAGAAGACATGCTTTTAAGTCATTAGGCAAGTAATGGTAAGTCAATGCGACAACGCGTAGACATTGTTCAGCAGGATCTTTCGTTACAAGCGACTAGACATTCTCAGCAACGTTCTTCCATTCCTCTTTTGTTCTCTTAGATTTTGACAGAAGCCCAGCAACCATGACATTTGTTAGTGGTAATCCTTGACATTTGTTTGCAATCAGCAAAGTGACATTTGTCACGCGGGAATATTTCATTTGCAAACGCCTTTCTCTTAATAGGTTCCAACTCTCATCCGACTTCATGAGATTCATCTTTAAAAGAAGATTATTTGAGCTCGCATAAAGCGCTACCTCAGTATGACAGGTGGTCAACAGTATTCGACTCCCGTTATTGTCGATTGGAAAACATTGTCTCATGTCATCCCATGCTTTATAGCTCCATATGTCGTCCATGACAATAAGATACCTCTTACGCTTCAAATTTTTCTGTAGAAGGTCCGCTAGCTCTGCCTCATCTCTTCTGTGGACTTTGTCATCGATTTGGATTATAGATTGAAGAAGACTTAGCAGGATTTCTTTCACATTGAAAACTTGTTTTGCTAAAGTTGTCTTGTGTAATATCCCGTAAACGTCGTGCATGGATTAGCCTTTAATAGAGTGCTCTTAGACTTAAAAACTTGAAAATTTTTCGAAGTGTAATGAGGACTTAGAGTCGTTTTAGCTGGCAATCTTTGGGATACAACTTTTCAACCTTCCCGACATATGTTTTTAGATTTTCAAGTTGCGTTACGATCAGAAAAGCTCATAGTACATTCGGATAAGTTTCGAAAATTTTCGGAACGCATAAGGCTGCGTTTGGATTTCAAAACAGTAGCAAAATGCATAGCCTATTGTCCTGTTTTCAGCATTTCAGGGTCAACTTCAAACAATCATAACTCTCTGAATATAATAAACTGGGAGAGCTGCTACCTAGCAAATGAAATCTCTTTGAGTCTTATTTCCAATACAACTGGTTTCATCCAAATCGAACATCTGAGTAAGGAGTTCTAGCCGTTTTACTTCAGCTTGTCAGCTTGTCAACTGAGGGACAGTTTCGACTTTGTTTGTTTTCGTAGGGGCATTTTAGTCATTTCACCTCACCCAAATTTCGCATACCAGATTTAGCCCCCAATTCATCAAAATATAATCCTTTTCTCAAATTTTCTCTCAAGAACACCCCTTAGGGTTTCAAAATAAAAGGAATCCCCGCAACGTAGGCTTTAAGAAACACCTAATATTTTCGCATATAGAGGTACGTGGGGTTATCCTAAAAATCTCATGGGCTTTAAAAATTCATGTTTTCAAAATGGGAGTTTTGAAATTAAGAATATGATTATGTTTTAAACATTTTATGATATTGATTTGGTCTTTAGGCCAATTCCCGAAGTGGTTTGATATATGATATATGTATATGCATGCATTCCAGAAAGATGTTAACTTGAGAGCATGAATTATATGAAACCCCTCTCTTGATATGAAATTGTTTTGAATTTTCGTATGATGTGAATTGTTTGAAATCATCTTGACAAGCATGACATGAACTATTTTGAAAGTGGATATGATTTTTGACTTGCAAGGAGAGGTTTATTATGTTGAAATATGATGAATATAATGGCTGCATGATGTAATGATGTGATATTGATGGCTTGCAAATCGGGTATGACGATACCCTACAGAATAAGATATGCGGTTGAATTAAATGGAGTTGAATGCATTGATTTTATACGAGATAGGTGGATGCCCGAAGAAGGCGTTTGAATGTAAGGGATCATCGCTATAAACCGTGTTTGCCGACATGGAAATTTGGTACCAGGCTAAGTGATCTTATGTACCTGACTTTATGTCATTCCCAAATTAGGACTATGGTTAGGAGCCCTACTTTGTGATCTTGTGCACTACCATACTTTATTGGGTCGAGACACCCTGCTGTGTGATCTTGTGTGTCTTCCCCTCACTTATACTCTAATCTCGGCGGCAATCGAGGTTTGACAGTTGGTGTAAATGTTATATGTAGGGTATTCCACCTAGCCCAGCTACATTACATTGTTGTTGAAAACTATTACATTATGCCTATGTGTTTTCAAATGATTTGATACGAAACTGCTTTATACTGGCTCTCACCTATATTTTGTAAAAATATTGTATTTTGTTTTGATTTCTCTGCGTACTAGTACTTTTGTATTGACCCCCTTCCCTCCCAGGCTCGGAGGCACAGTCTAGGGGTCCAGATAACCAGTAGATCTCTTCCGAAAGATTTGCAGAATCAAGTGGTGAGCCTTCTATATTTTGGAAGGCCTGATGTCTGTTAGTTAATTTATCATTTAGTAGTTTTGGATCTACTGGGGCCTTGTCCCAGTTTTCAGACAGTTATTTATTTCAGTCATGTAGTAGAGATTTCGCAGACATTTTTGAGATGTTGATTGATAATTGTGGGACATTATTCTCCATTATTGTTTTCATATGATTCTTGACCATGTTTCCGTTATATTGTGTATCTTCCGCATTTCTTTTGTCATATAAGTCATGTGCATGATTACCAGATAGATAGGGGTGTTTCGGGCCTTTATGGTTCGAAATACTCGTCACGGTCAGGGCCTCGGTTCGGGTCGTGACATCTTGCCAATGCCTCCCATCCCGACAATTGGGATGATTTTTAGCTCGTCGGAAGAGCCACCTTTGAGTTCTTCAAGCACCCTTTTCTTTTCCTTGTCACGTCCCACCATATTGTTCGAAACTTCCAGATTAGGCAATTTTTCTGAACTCTTATCTCGTGCCAAGGACCATGTCGATTCTTGTCTTCCATTATGATCTTGGACACGGTCAATGTCCTTCGCTACTTGTTGCAAGCTCTCACAAAGTTTCTCATGTGC
>NW_025828490.1:0-1347 GCF_002878395.1 Capsicum annuum | reverse complement strand
TTTCGATCACAATATAATTGTAAAAACTATATATTATTAAAAAAAAATAAAAAAAATCCAAAAATCTAACAAAAAAATTACTAAAACCTAAACCGAAAAACTCAATTTTATGTTGGTTTGATTTGGTTTATAGTTTTAATAAATCGACATGATTGGTTTGATTTTTTTTTAATAAAAATCGAACCAACCCGACCTATGTATACCCCTAGATAGAATCAATCGTAGTACGTAATATGTAGAAGTAGTATAATAATACTAATAATAATAATAATAATAATAATAATAATAATAATAATAATAATAATAATAATAATAATAAGCAAAACGACGTCTTTTTAATTGATAGAAGCAAAACGACGTTGTTTTAATTGAAAGGCAAAAGTCCTCCCATATCAGCTCTTTTAATGACGTGACATCGTATGATTGGATTACATATCCACGTAGAAAAATCGGAGTGTTTATTTATTTAGGTTTTGTATAGTTAAAAGGTCTACTTGTACACTGTCAAAGTTTAAGGTAAATGTTATAATTTGATGTCAACTATCGGATTATATACTCATATTTATGTGGGGTGGCTCTAGCTTGGGCTGACCCGAAATCCAAACTTTTTGGTCATTTGGTTTAGATTTCGAGTAGGGATTGGACTTTGGATTTTTTTTATTATTTAAAAATTTGTGGATATATTGGTTTTAGTACTATGCTTTCGGCTACCCGGAAATCCGAAATTTTTATGCCTTATATTCAGCTTTACCCATATTACATGTCTCTACTACTTGTAAGTCAAATTTCTAAAGATTTAATAAATTAGTACCCTCCCACCCTACCCTATCCATTATAGTTCTGATTCCAATATTGAAAGGGGTGGTAGGATGACCTGAATCCTTCTTGATGGTTGAAAGTTATACATAAGGAATAAATTATTAGGTTGATTGATGAATTATTAATTGTTATGGTCTGCCTTAAAAGCTTTAAAAATCAACATTGTAAATCTAAAATATCCAAATTGATTAATCCAAAATTGAACTTTGAATCCAATCCAATACACGTAATTTTTTTAATTCGTAAATCAAACATTCAAACCGAACGGTCTGAACGTCCACCCCTCTCATTGAATGTGTTAAGTAGAAGAGATTTGATTTTGTAGCTCTTACAAATGTTCTTTAACTTTATAATTTTTTTACTGAATATCTTTATTGTAACACATAAAATATTTAAAAAGATGAGTATTTTTTTTCTATTAAATAATTGGTGATAAGAGAATTAAGTGGGGCGGCTTGACGCCAGTGAATGCGTGGGAGATAGGGGAGAGGTTGGCGGGAATGGGGGTGTGGGAGTGTAGGGGGGACG
>NW_025828489.1:0-2672 GCF_002878395.1 Capsicum annuum | reverse complement strand
TATATATATATATATATATATATATTATAATGTATATATATTGTAATATATTTTATTTAAACTTTAAAGTAGCAATATGCATTGAATGGTGCGTATATACGTGTAATTGTGTATATGTGCATATATTTTGTAAATTCTAATGTAGTATATACTATATATATATAGTGTATATATATTATTTAACGTGTTTAAAATGTTTATAGGTGGGTATATATAGTGTATATTGAAAAAAAAAATTTATTTTTATTTTTGACCAGATTTGACTGAATTTTTAACCGAATTTGATCGGGTTTAGGTGGGTTTGACCGGGTTGGGTTAAGTTGGCCGGGTTAAGTTTGTTTTTAAAAATTTACTGTTGAGCCCAACCCGATTCACTTAACCCCAACCCGAATAATTTAACGGACCGATTTGAATTGATCCGGCCCAACCCACTTTAACACCCTTATCACATCTTGCTAATTATTGGAAGAAGAAAAATTCAATTTTTGTTTCTCTTTTAAATGAAGCCGGTCAGTAGGCTGTGCTGGGTAGGTGGCAAATAATATCTTGACTATAGTTTGACAAGTCTTCTGAACAGAGAAACGAGGATTTGACGTTGTTGCATAGTTTTATTTTTAATTTTATATTTTAGTTGTACTTGATATTTGTTGTTGATTAATTTGAATATATTCTAAATACTTCTACATTATGGTTCAAACTAAATCGCTAATTAAGTGTAGAAGAATTTCTACAATTTTACCACATCTTGAAATATTAGTCATAAATTTATGAAAATTAGTGTCACGACATAATACGTCAGTTGTAAGTAAATTTTTTGTAATGTAGATAAATTATAAGTATATCATCTAACTTTATAGTTAGCAACTGCATTATAATTAATATCGTTGTTAAGATACCAATAAATGTATTTTAAAAATATACATCAATTAACATACTAAATAATTTTTTGATTTTTCCATGTCGATAATTGAGTCTGGTCAGGTGTGTTTGGTACGATGGAAAATATTTTCCTGAAAAAAGTTTTTTTGAAAAATAAGTTGGTTTTCTACTTATTTTCTCATATTTGATTGGCGAGTGAAAAATATTTTTCGAAAAATATTTTATAGTGTTTGGTTAGTGAGTAAAAATATTTTCTAGTGTTTGATTGGTAAGTGAAAAAATATTTTTTAAAAAATACTACTAACTGTTAACTAGTATATCAGTGCCTCTAGCAACTCAACAATTTGTAAGAACTATTTTAAGCATAACTAATTTAATCAACTACTAATTAGCAAATATAGGTGTAGACACCTAATTTTGTCCCTTCTAAGTCCAATTTTATTCATTTTAGCTCATATTACCATACACCCCCATCCATGTGATTATACCCCACAAAAATACAAAAAAAATAACAACCCTTAATATAATCCCTAACAAATTCTATCTTGTTTTAATCCTATCATAACCAACTTTACACCTCATCCTAATAACCTACCCCACCCCCTACTCACCACCATATACCCCCAATTCCCCTACCCCTCACGTCTTATTCAAGATGGAAACCAATTCACAAAGACACAAAATAGAAGAGGGCCCCACTTGAAAGACGCTTTTTGATTTTTTCCATTTTTCATAAAGAGAACAAAAATACACTAAAAAAAAGGACTCCATTTTTCTTTTGGGGCCCATGTGATATTCCTTTTTGTTCTTTTCTTTCCAAATAGATAGAGGGAGGCACACATACTGAGGATCACTTTTTCTATTTCCAAAACAAGAACACACAACACACACAGAAGGGAGAAAAAAAGGAGACCATCTCCTCTATTTTTATATAGAGAATTCGACAAACACGGTAGCACCCATATGATCTTCTTCTCCACTGATTCACGCACATATACCACGCTCACCATCGGAGAAACAGTGAGAGGGAGAAATCAAGAGACAAGGGAGATACAGAACGAGAGAGAGAGAGATCGAGAGATCGAGAGATCGGGGAGAAAGAGAGAAGAGCAGATCGAGAGTGAGAGATTGAGGAGGGAGAAATCCGGTCGTTTTTCTAGAATTTCTAGTGAAATATTTGCTGGAATTAGTGACTAGTTCATCTATTCAACGTACCCAGCTCCGAAATACTCTAATTTTTCCATTTTCCATGATTTTCCAAGCGAATTTGGCCTGAAAATGTCAAAACGCGCCGGAATTTGTCTTGACCCGCCGTTTCTGCTGCCGTCGGAGCTCACCAGAGCTCTGTCTACACTGGACTTTGGTTTTCTGTCGGGTGTTGGGGTATTGGGTTCATCTGTCTTTGCATTTCTGAGCTATTTTTCTACTGATTTGGAGAGTCGAGACTTCGTTGGTATTCTTCGAGGTGTCAGACAGCTTTTATCATCTTATTGAGTTAATCGAAAGCATTCGAAAGGTCCAATTTTATCCTCTCTTTCTTTAATTTATGTCATCATGAATGATTTGTGTGTTTGATATGTTTGAATCTTGATTGTGTATTGGTGGATGCTGAATTTTGAACGTTGAAAACTTGAATTTACAATTGAAGAATGTGTTAATCATTGGTTAATGGATTTGGGGGATCAAAATTTGATAAAAGATGAGTAAATTAGTTGTTTTGATTCATTGTTATTGTTACTTTGCGTCTAATTGTCAACTCCTCGATAGTATCATAATATGTTGAAATGGATAGG
>NW_025828488.1:0-3139 GCF_002878395.1 Capsicum annuum | reverse complement strand
TTCTCAATTTTTTAAATGTTCTCTTTTTTCTTAATCTTTATTTTTTTCCTTCTTTTCTCAATTTTTTTTATTTCTCTATTTTTTTATCACTTTTTTATTTTTTCTCAACTTCTATTATATTTTGCTAATAAATAAAAAATTGAATTATCCGAAAAGAAATTTTCTTTTTTTGACATCAATGCAAATTTAAGGAAATTATTTGTTGTTATGAAGTTCTTTGAAAATTCTTGAGATAAGTCGTGTCTCTAAGGAGAGAGTTGTAGAATATCTCATAAAGAAAGACATAATGTGGTAGTTTCAACTCTTGCCCGTGGGGCATAATTTATTATTTGAAAGTTCTTGAGCAAAGTCTTGCCTCTAAGGCAAAAGTTGTAGAACACTTCATAAATGAAGACATAATGTGGTAGTGTCAACTCTTACCCGTGGGGCATAATTTATTATTTGAAAGTCCTTGAGCTAAGTCTTGCTTCTAAGACAAGAGTAGTAGAACATCCCACAAATAAAAGCATAACGTGGTAGTGTCAACTCTTGCCCATGGGACATAATTTATAGTTTGAAAGTCTTTGAGCTAAGTCTTGCCTTTAAGAAAAGCGTTGTAGAACATCTTATAAATGAAGACATAACGTGGCAGTGTTAACTCTTGCCCGTGGGGCATAATTTGTAGTTTGAAAGTCCTTGAGCTAAGTCTTGCCTCTAAGGTAATAGTTGTAGAACATCTCTTAAATGAAGACATAACATGGTAGAGTCAATTCTTGCTCGTGCGGCATACGTTGTAGTTTGAAAGTTCTTGAGATAATTAAGTTTTGCCTCTAAGGCAATAGTTGTAGAACATATCATAAATGAAGACATAACGTGGTAGAGTCAACTCTTGCCCGTGGGACATAATTTGTTGTTTGAAAGTCCCTGAGCTAAGTCTTGTCTGTAAGACAATAGTTGTAATATATCTCATAAATCAAAATACAATGTAGTAGTGTTAACTCTGGTCCATGAAACATAACTTGTTGTTTGAAAGTCCTTGAGTTAAGTCTTGTCTCTAAGACAATAGTTGTAGAACATCTTATAAATTAAAATACAATGTGGAAGTGTCAACTCTTGCCTATGAAACATAACTTGTTGTTTAAAAATTTTTGAGATAAATCCTGTCTCTAGGCGATAGTTGTAGAATATATCATAAATAAAGATATAATGTGGTAGTGTCAACTCTTGCCCATGGGGCATAATTTATTATTTGAAAGTCCTTGAGCAAAGTCTTGCCTCTAAGGCAAGAGTTATAGAACATTCCATAAATGAAGACATAACGCGGTGGTGTCAACTCTTACTCGTGGGGCATAATTTATTATTTGAAAGTCCTTGAGATAAGTCTTGCCTCTAAGGAAAGAGTTGTAGAACATCTCATAAATGAAAACATAACGTGGTAGTATCAAGTCTTGTCAGTGGGACATATTTAAAGTTTGAAAATCTTTGAGCCAAGTCTTTCCTCTAAGAAAAGCGATGTAGAACATCTCATAAATGAAGACATAATGTGTTAGTGTCATGTAACACCTCGGTTCTCTGAACCAGAATACTACACTGTGCTCATGACCCTGAAGGACCACAAACTAATCCATGACTGATATTTGTACTTGTAAACTGCATAACATTTCATAAAATACAAAAAACATGAACTGAAAGGCCATATGGTTCAATACTGCATAACTGAATAATGATAACATCTGAATAAAGTGGTATCACAATACCAAAACAAAGATGAAATACTGAAGTCTGAATCAAATCTGAAAGCCTCTAAGTACTGTCTGAATAAAGAGTTGAAGGAACAGGTCTCCAACTAACTCTGTAACTGAAAAACTAAACTGAAATCAATGAATGAAGTAAAATCATATCGACCTTGAATAAAGAGGAATCACTGCAACTCTGAGTACTGAAATGCTACTGCTACTGCTGATCTGAATCTCATGCCTTTGGACCTATGGTGTAAAATAAAAGAAACAACATAGTGCAAATGAGTTAGTACGTGGGAATGTACTGAGTATGCAAATGAGGTAGGCTAAATACATGGGGTTCACATGCATGAACAATGCAAGCAGATTGACTAATATAAACGTGAAAGTGCAAGCATGAATACGTAGTAACTGAGATCGTGATAACATGAAAACTAAATCTATATGCTGGTAACATAGTTTTATGGTATCTAACATGACTAATAAATGAGTTCTAATAACTGATATAACTGATAACATGAGTGACTGTAGCTGACAGTCCTAAATCTAAAGAAACTATCTGATTTCCGTACTGTATCTGAGTTGAATATATCTGACAGTCTTGATATACTAAAATCTGAAGAACTATCTGAGTTCTTTAACTAAGACTGATACTGAAACTATGGTAAGTAGTTATCTAACCTACATGCCCCATGTATGCTAATATAGTTAAGATGGGGTCTAATCCTTGCCCTGATTGGAAGGGTGTTAATACCGCGCCACTGGTAAGGACAGGCTGTGAGAACCCTCGACTGGCAGATACTCTAGTGAGAATGGTGGAAACCCTCAACTGACAGGTAATCCACCCCATATACCCTCAACTAATAGGTATGATGTCTCAACCTAGCTGGCTACATAGTTCTAAAATGAATGGATTGCTTCTAGGAATCACACCTTCTACTGACAAGTGAGTTCTCATCCTTGAGTTCACTTGGTGCTAATTTCTACTCCCATTTGAATAGACACTAAACTGCTTAAACTGAACTAAGAAAGAACTGAGTTTACTAATTCCATTGACTGATGAAATACTACTGATATCTGATAACTGACTGAGATCATGAGTGTTCTGAGATTTCCTGAGTCACATGACTGACCGAATTCTGAGTAACATGGCTTGACTAAAGATATCGTGACAACATGACATAGCTCTAGCCACACAACTATATTTTTTGGGTACAAGTACCCCCAGGACTCGATGGAAGGAAACTGACTCAAACTGACTGACTTGATCATAATAATAAAGTCCACAATTCATAATGTCATAAGTAGGTGACTTCATACTACACATGGTTCTCAACATCTTATACATGGAAGGGGATGCATTTAACATAGAAATACTTGCATAGCTTCAATATCATGTCCATTCCATATCTCAATAGCAA
>NW_025828487.1:0-1944 GCF_002878395.1 Capsicum annuum | reverse complement strand
AATCAAGCATAATAGTAAACTACAAGAATCAAGTAAGGGGTCGTTTGGTGTGACGTATAAGGGATTAATATTCCCGAGATAAAATGAAGGACTATTTTATCCCATGTTTGATGTGAGGTATTAGTTAGTACCGAGATTATTTATCCCACCATTTACACCATAGTAATGGGATAAGTTATCCTATATACAGGCCGGGACAACTAATCCCGGGATTACTTATTCCAGGATAACTCTTTCCCAAGCAAACGACCCCTAAGAGTATCCTCAAACAAAGCTCAAGTCTTGGTAAAAGTAACGAAAATGAGTGTAACTTAGACCCACATCAATCATTAAGAGACATTTGTCCTTATTGAAAAAATGAACACTATTGGAATTCTTTTGTCTCATGCAACTAGTCTTCTTTGGAACTTACAACAATTTGATATGAATGATGCATTTCTTCATGGAGACTTAGAAGAAGAGGTCTACACGAAGGCTAAGTTTCTCGGACTCTCCAAAAATGTTGTCTCATCTTTGTCGAATCCTTAAAAAATACACTATTTTTGGAAGATCCGGCACAACCTATCGACATTTTTGAAGAGTCCGAACAAAATAGAATGGAGGTTCATCTTGGATTTGATGCTGAACAAAGTGAAGGAAAGGAATGCAGACTGAAGAAAGCCTTGTACAGATTGAAGCAATCCCCTAGAGTTTGGTTTGATAAATTCTGCAAAGGAGTAATTTCCTTCGATTACCAACAAATCAATGTTTATGACACCCTCTTCATAAAGCATCATAACGCTTAACTTACTCTTCTCATAGTTTATGCTATAAGATAGTAATGACACGAGATGACTAGGAAGAGATGACTTGATTGAATAAGTTGGCACAAGACTTTGAGATCAAGGATCTTGGGACACAACAGTACTTCTTGGGTGTTGAGGTTGTTAGATCATAAGCAAGAATCTTTATTCCTCAAAGAAAGTATATTTTGTACCTTGTGAGAAATATAAGAGAAGAATATTATTGAATTGTGTATCTACTTATTACACTGAGACCTTATTTATACACTCATTTCAATCCTTTTTCAAGAAGGACACTACATTACAATCCTTTTCCAAGTAGGATTCTATACTATTCATATTCCTAGTCATATTCTAATACTCTCCCTCAAGCTGAAGTCATATGTACCAAGTTTGTTACAGATGTAATTAATACGAGGACTGGTGACAACCTTGGTGAAGATATCTGCAAGTTGATAACTTAAATTACCAAGTTTTGTAACAATATCTCCTAAGAGTATTTCTTATCTAACATAGTGACAATCAATCTTAATGTGTGTAGTCCTCTTATGATGAACTTGGGCAATCGGCGATGAGACTTTTTGCGCATCTCATGACAAAGTGATGTTTGATTTTCTTAAAAGAAACTGATATGACAGGTTTCAAACCTGCATCACCATTGAAAGCAATCACAAACTATGAAGCAGAGTTGAAAAGTTAGTTAATAAGGAGAGATATTAGAGTTTGGATATCTCGCACACTAGACCAGACATACTGTACTCAGTCAACCTGGCGAGTTAGTTCATGCATGATCTCGGATCCTCATATACAAGGTGTTTTTCACATTTTGGAAAAGGGACATATATACTCCGAACTATGATAAATGGTACGTATATACCCTCTGTCGTACTTTGGGTACATATATGCTCATACCGTTAATGAAATGTTATGTATATGCCCCTTACACTAACGGTAGGGGCATATGTATATCCAAAGTATGACGAAGGGTTTGTGCGTACCTTTTATCACAGTTAGAGAGTATATTTGTCCCTTTTCCGTTATAGTTTTTTAATCTCAAAGAATTAACCAAACCTACTACCCGACCCAATAAACCTATTGAACCCAATTTCAAACCAACTCGACCCATTCTTTATTTTTTGTTCCAAACCCGATACTCCCTCCA
>NW_025828486.1:0-3305 GCF_002878395.1 Capsicum annuum | reverse complement strand
GTCTGACAATTTACAAAATCATAACATTAGTGAAACCAATCCATCCCATAAATAACATTAAAGTCAACCATATCTAACTCTATCAAGTTCATCATAGTTTACCTAATTTCGACAAATACCACACACCCCTTATTGACTCTTTTAGAAACCATAGAGTTTTCTAAGAGGGTAAAAATAGAAAAAGGATCAGAAATACAATTAGGACAAAAACCAAAATACGCATCCACAAATAAGGTCACATATGAGAGAGTGGACCCTTTATCAAGTAAATTATACAAATCAGAGGATAAGAGTTTCAACAAACTAGTAATGACATCCGGAGACACCTTGGACACCTGAAGATTAGGGAGAGCATAAAGATAGTTTAGACCAGCGCCGGAGCTTGAAGTTGCCCCCCTTGGTGTAAGAGTTGATAAAGAGGAAAAAGAAACCTTATTTTCCTAAAAAGCAACTTTATAGGGACAATCACTATATATATTCAATATGACCACACATAAAACATTAGTTCCTCCTATTCTCACACTAACCAGGTTGATATTGACAATAAAATATATAGAGAGGGTAGCATGGTGATGAATGGGCCCCATTAGCCTGAGATTAACGACTTATTTCCCTGGAAGAATCACCACTATAATGACCCAAGACTACCCTCAAGTCGTTACACGGTGCTCATGATCACGAAGGACCACAAGCCAACCCTCTACTAATATCTTTAACTGAACATTGCATAATATAAATAATAAATGCAGAAACTAGCCATAAGGTTCAAAACTTCTAAAATACTCAATATTTGAAATCAAATATTGATACATCTATTTGAAAACCCTTTAAACTGTTTGAGCTGTGGAATTGATGGGACATGTCCCCAACTAATTTTGTCTACTGAAAATAAATAAAATATAATACAAAAATGATAAAAGGATCATCCTCGAATAAAAAGGACTCAATGCTATGTCTACTGGTACTGACTGGGACTGAACTGCTAAGGGTACTTTGGATCTCGTGCCTCTGAACCTATGGTGTCAAATAAAACACCATAGTGTAAATACGTCAGTACGAGAATTTATTGAGTATGCAGATGAGGTAAGGCTAAATTCAAGTGCTTATGCATGAACAATTGCTTAATTGAATAATTATGAGAGTACCGAACGGGAACACATACATGAATGCACAAACCTTAATCACAATCATTACAACTCTATACACTGAAACACAAATACCATTTTACATTCATTGTAACTGACTACTAATTCTGAAATACTGATTCACAGAATCATCTGATACAAATAATTTAATAACTAAATATGCACACATAAATGACTAAATTTTGAGCTCACTACTCTCAACTGATAGAAACAGAGATCAACCTCTATAGAATGGATTTCTCCAGAATCTATTATCAATGAGAAAAAATGATCATGTCAGAATCTAAAAACAAGAATACTCAATAGAATCTAAGACTGATATCAAGCCTATCTATCAGGAGATATCTGGATCTGATAATAAGAATACTCAACTGAATCAGAGACTGAGATCAAGCCTATTTATTATGAGATCTCTGGATCTTTTAACAAAAATACTCAACTAAATTTGAGACTGAGATCAAGCTTATCTATTAGGAGATCTCTGGATCTTATATCAAGAATATTAAACTGAATCTGAGACTAAGATCAAGCCTATTTATAGGGAGATCTCTGGATCCAATAACAATAACACTCAACTGAATCTGAGACTAATCCTATCTGATCAATGGTCATGAATCAATGGAACTATCTAATTTCCTTATTGAGATAGATGGTTTTACCTCTCAGTCTTGATTTCTAAAGATTGACACTGAAACTATAACTGTGGTTAGTAGTTACTTAACCGACATGCCCTGACCTTTAATAGGTGGGTTCTAACCTATAAACCCAGCTGGAAGGGTGTCAATATCGTGCCATGGGTAAAGACTTCTCTGGTCAAGCCTCTCTAATAGATGACCCTCCCAGGAATTCAGCATAAGGCAATATAATAGTCAAACCTCTCTAATGTTAATATCCTCTACTGATGTGGACTCCACATCCTGCGCAAGCTACATAGTTCTAGATATCAGGGATTGCTCCTAATGACTCAACCTTTCTCTGACGGGGATCCTCCATCTCTTCTCTCACTCGGTGCTAACTCCTACTCCCAACTAAAAGACTCTGAACTGAATTCTCAACTAAACACAAATTGAACTAAATATGATACTGATCATATTTCTTAAATGATCTGAAGGGGTTAATCTGAGCTCAAGAGGTTCCATATATAACGGAATACTACTGAATCACATTATCTAAATAATGTTATAGAGTTTGAATAGATTACTCAGTCACTACTGAGGCTAGAACTGAACACTTGAATACTACAAGATCTAAGTTGAGTACAACATACAGGCTAGATTACTAGAGATATGGGGATTATGAAGATTACTGAGATTACTGAGGTTTCTTAAGTTCTATATCTGTCTGAGGATACAGAGTTCTACAATTCACTGAGTTTTGAGAATCATGGCCCGACACGGATTATCGTGAAAAATGACACAGGCTCTAGACAACAGCTAAATTTTTGGGTATAAATACCCTAAAGACTCGATAACATAAATGTAAGACATAACCATTCTTGACTAGCCATAACCATTGTCATTCACTAATCATCACAATCACCAAAGCATCTCTTTAATACTTTAGGAATCATAATCATATATTCACATCACAATTACTAAGGCATCACTTCAATCATTTATGAATCACAACCATATATTCACATCACAATTACTAAGGCATCACTTGAAGCATTTAGGAATCACAATCATATATTCACTATCACAATCAGTAAGGCATAACTTCAAGAACTTAGGAATCACAACCATATATTCACCAACACAATCACTAATGTATCACTTCAAGCAGTTAGGAATCATACGCATATAATGGCGTAGGTAAAATATGCTATTAGATCATACTCTATTCAACAAGGTCCTACATCAAGTACTTCACACGTATATCAGTCTTGGCATGTATTGGATATCAGAAGATTGGTAAAACTTCATACTATCATGTCACAATTTACTCGTCAATCACTTGGCACGTATTAAAGAATTATCATGTATCAAAGAGCACATATTTGGGGAATTTCCTACTAGCATGTCTCAACTTGTTCACTAAGGCGTTTCAACAAACACTAGTCATACAAGGGTCTATACCTAATAGGGGATTCCATGCTATCATGGCACAATTCATTCACTAAGGCATTCATCAAATACGAGGCATGCATGGTTTGCACCT
>NW_025828485.1:0-3395 GCF_002878395.1 Capsicum annuum | reverse complement strand
TTAATTATTATGATTTGTAGTACTTTTTCTTTTATCTCAATTTATGTGGCATTGCTAAAATAATGAGAGTCAATAAAATTTCTATATGTCTTTTAAATATTTTAAGTTATTAATTATTGTAATTCGTGATAACAAATTAGTTTTGAACATGATAGCCAATTAAATAAAAAAATTTTTTTTACTTTCAATATGTAGTTATAGTTAGTTAATATAAATTAATAGAATATATTAAATATTTAAATCATTATGATGAAATAATGAAATTTTTATATATTAGAGCATGATATGTAATTAAGTGGAAGTGAAGAAATTTTTTGATAATTGCGTGGTCTAAATCACCTCTTCTATATAATATAATAATAGAAAAGAAAAACTGGCCCTTTTGGTTGGTCCCAAATTCGGAGTGCTCTTATGATTTATTTGCTTAAAAAATGTGCCCTTTCAGCTCCAAACTCCTCAAGGAATGGCTCCAACCTAAGTCACGATCAAGTACGGTGATTGCTTGAGGAATTTGACTATGAAATAAAGTTAAATATATGTTATCACTTAATAGCTTTTGACATAATAAAAAACCTATAATCCTAACAAGTGGTAATAGTGTCAATGATTAACCATGACCCTGTAATAATAGTCTTTTTTCTGGGTGATGAAAAGATATTGGATGTACATATATAATAGAACCTACAAGGACTTAGAGATTAGTTACAACTTACAACAGAACTTAAAAGATACGCAAGAGGGTGGCCTAACAGTTGGTACCACACAACTATTAGTAGTACTTGCTATAGTAGAGGTAGTAGGAGCATGTGTTTCAAAATTTGACCCCATTAACATCTCTTGGTCATTTGTGGTTGCTTCTCTAGTTGCCTGCACACTTAAAGGGCAGCCCGGTGCACTAAAATTCCCGCTATGTTCCGGGTCTGAGGAAGGGGTCCACCACAAGGGTGTATTGTCAAATCTATTTGTCTTGTTTGCATCCTTCCTACCTGGTCGTCCAACAAAACATGTAGTAAAATGGAGGAGAAGGATTCCAAAAAGTTGTATTTTCACTACCCAAATTTGTCGCCGAAACCATACATGCTAATCTATCTGCTAAGATATTTTGCTCCTTGTAGATATGATGCACTGGTGGATCACCCAAAAGCCAGAGGAGGTACCTGCAGTCATTAAGAACAGACAAATGAAGATCATTAGGAGCATATATCAATGGTAATTATCTCCTTAGAATCGATATTGATTTGCAATGGTGTAAACCCATGCTGCAGGGATAGCTGTTGAGCCTGAACCAAAGCATGAATATCTCAGTAGTGATAGCAGTTGTGTATTTCTGAAAGGGAAAACCACACCTCCACCGACCCATATTCAGAAAACCATCCATGATAAGCATGTAGGATGACAAACAATGGGGTAGTTTTTTTATTTTTTCCGTAACATTTTGAAGAATTACATTCTGATTTAAAAGTGAAAGTGAGTACTTGAAAGATATATCTAATGCGACTCTTTCATGTGAGTCACGAGGTAAGGGATAAAATGGGTAAAAGAGGGATGTTGGAAGAGTATAATTGGCTGCTTGAGTATTAGATTGATTTTAGAGCAAGCAATCGGTTAGTAACTTCCAGCAAACGAGTATCAAGTTGGTTTATGAAAGGTAGGACACCTAATTGAACCTTGGGACACAAACGAAATAGATGATTAAATTGTCTCATCACAGTTAGTGTTGCAAAGTTTGCATTTTGGAGAAGGCACAATTTTAAGGAAATGCAAAAAGCTGGCTGTTGGGAGACTATTGTCCTTGTGTTCTCCCTTCAAGTTAATGAAACAATATTTCAAGTTACGTTTTCCCCCTTCTCTAACCAACAACAGCTTGTAAATATTAGCAGGTACGGAGCCTACTAGATACATCATAGCTAATATGTTATTACAGAAAAAGAATTCTTGGATTTCCAGTTGCGTTCACATACGTTGAATATGGTAAATAAAACAAGGAGAACAAATATCACAGTTCACACGCATGATATTCTTAACGCATCTGCAGATTCAGGATCTAAATTTGATCAGTTCAACCTTTTAAAGTTCGTTAGACTGAACCCATTTTCTAGTCGAAATTATGGATTCAGAATTTAATATTTGTTGAAATCTTGGTGGAGTTTTACACACAAAACACATCTAATTTCTGTAGAGAAACTATTGTGTCCAATTGAATCCATTAAATATAGGCTGCACCTGCCTCTGCTCAAATGTACATTAGAAAATATCTCATCACTACATATACCTGCTGACATGGTCATAAACTCTTCTAATTCAGCCTCTTCATCATGACCACCATCACCATAATGCACTATGCAATGAGTTTTGCTTCCATATGCTTCTGAACTGCTTCTAAACTGCCGAAAGGATGGCATCCATTAGTGCACTACAGGCACATACAATACCTTTTAACCTGAGGACATAAGAGAGATGTTTACTTTTTATTATCATCACACACACATAACTATCTAAGTAGACTTGAAGAGCAAACAAGAAAAAAGGAACCTATTGTATCTACCTTGAGACCGAGATAAGCGAGGAAGCCTTTAGGATCCATCAGATACTAGGCGTAAGGTATAAAGACCCATGCTTCTAGTGCATGTGGACCAAAAATATTACCACACCCATGTCAGAACCTTCAAGAACGAATAACTTTTGGAGATCCAATATACACCCAGAGATATTTTTGAAGGACCTGAGAAACATAATCTCAAAACTTGTGTGTTTCTAAGCGGACAAACTGCCATGGGGTACACATAGATACAATTCTTCACATTCCCTTGAGTTTTTTCTTTGTCCTCCCCTGAATAGCAGAACTTCCTTCTTGATCTGTGTGGTGGAGTCCATCACTCCATCGTACTCCATGTTAGTTAAGAAATATGTTGCATATCTGCTATGATCTGTTGCGGTGCAAAAGATGATCACAGTTTTTATACCATTTTAAGCCATGAGAGCTTCAAGCTGTTGCGTCAGTTGACTCTCTCAAAAAAGAACTCGACGATGCATAACTCACCAATCTTCTTTGGTGATGATTGAAAGAACGAGGAAAAGAATCATTGATTTTCTCCATCGGTGCTTCTAATATGCATGTCATCATGTCCACACATGGATCAATAAATTGAGTAGTCTCAACTTGAAAAGAGTAAGGGCAAAGAAAATTAACTTTTTGATTTAGCTTGTCCATCCATCAACCTGTTATAAGTAGCAATATCAGGAATAAACCCCAAATCCAACATCTCATCCACCAGAGCTTCTGATTCCATCTTTTTACCCTCCCTCTTAAATCCTGATATCAATATATTATACGTCACACTATCAGGATCCAAGCCCTTGTTTAAACCCAATAACCTCATCTTATTCGCTTCCTT
>NW_025828484.1:0-1006 GCF_002878395.1 Capsicum annuum | reverse complement strand
ATTTAAAGTAGTACATATATATTGAATGGTACATATATATGTGTATATATCTTCTATAGGCATATATATTTAACGTATACATGTGTATATGTTTTATAAATTAGTGTATAACTATATATATAGTGTGTATATATTGTAGTATATTTTATTTAAAGTAGTACATATATATTGAATGGTACGTATATATGTGTATATATCTTCTATAGACGTATATATTTAACTTATACATGTGTATATGTTTTATAAATTAGGATATAACTATACATAGTGTGTGTGTGTGTGTATATTGTAGTATATTTTATTTAAAGTAGTACGTATATATTGATTGGTACCTATATATGTGTATATATCATCTATAGACGTATATATTTAACGTGTACATGTGTATATGTTTTATTAATTATTATATATATCATTATATTGTAGTATATATCTTGTAGAATATATTTTATTTAGAGTAATATATATATTTAACTAACGTATAGTCGTATATACGATTACATGTGTAATTGTGTATATGTGTATATATTTTTTTAAATTCTAATGTAGTATATACTCTATATATAGTGTATATATATTGTTTAACGTATTTAAAATGTATATAGGTGGGTATATATAGTGTATATTGAAGAAAAAAATTAGTTTTTGACCCGTTTTGACTGCATTTAGGTGGGTTGGTCCAGGTTAGATTAAGTAGCCGGTTCAGGGTTATTTTTAAAAGAATTACTATTTGGCCCGGAACCAGACCGACCCATTTAACCAGACCCGAATTCGGACCGGCCCCCAACCCGACTAACATTCATGGGCCGGTTCTGGGTTGACCCAGCCCGGACCACTTGACACCCTTAGGTGCTTCCAATAATTTCCTAAGGATTGGGAAAATTTGTGCATAGCTATCTATTAATTCTTTTCGGATATTTTATTGCTTTTTCTTGTGTATATTGTTTAATACTAACACTTACTAGTATTTAGTACATTGAAACATGTTAAATTTGTGACGTATCTG
>NW_025828483.1:0-2049 GCF_002878395.1 Capsicum annuum | reverse complement strand
TTTATGTATTAGTTCATATAAAATAAATTAAGGATAAAAATGTGAAACTAGTAATACATGGATTAATTTGCCAAATTAAATGAGAAAAACTGAACTGCATAATAGTAAGATTTTTTGGTTTTGTTTAACCAATAAATAGCTATTTTAAATTATATGTTGTAGATTAACTTCTTTATGTAAAACTAAACATTCAACGAGAAATAATTTGCATAATTTTTATTTATTTATTTTCTTAAAATATTTTGCATAATCAATTCTTTCATAACTAATTCATATATAATAAATTTGTCTAGTACAATACATATTTTTCTCTTATATATATAAACCTACATAATAAATAACTTTAAACTCGGATTTAATCCTAACATCCCAAAATTCGCTTATCGGAGTGGACAAGGAATTAAAATATTCCTATAGATATATTTTGACATCACATAGTTGCAACCTGATGCATAACTGGTCTCTGCTCCAAAGGATCCTTTAGATTTTTCAAAGCCTATTTCTTTTTTCTTCCAATCACATCTTGTGCCCACAATTTTCTATCTAATCCATAGTTCTTTTATCCACGCGTTTGATAGGACGTATTAGAAGAAATAGTCCATGTATTAAATATGGTATTAACTAATACTATATTTGATAGGATTTTGGATCAATGGATTTTGGACCAATATATTACTTATACCATGTATTAGCTATACACCCTAAATGGTATTATAGGGTGTATTACTAATACATTACATATGGTGGGATTAGTAATACATGAGCTTTAATACCATGGGATTAGTATGTGCAAAGATAAAAATATCCCTCAAATTCTTTTAAATATTTTTTTTATTTGCTTAATTTTATTTTTTATATTTGTACTAATAAATTTATTCAAATAAATTAGTTTACAAATTTTATTATTATTTATAAAATTGTCCTCAAATTTCTTTAATTTTTTTCTAAATCTTTTTCAATTTATTCAATATGAGTTACTTCTTTCAATTTATCAAAATAATAATATCTCTCCAAATAATTTAGTTATAAAAAAACTACTCCATTAACTTAAAAAATATTTATTGGTCAAAATCCAAAAACAAATTGCATACAAAATTTATTTTTTAAATAGGATATTCATAAATAAAAATAATTTTTCTACTTAATTTTAACACTCTATAGAATACAATTTTATGTTAATAATGATTTTGTCTCATTCAAAAGTTACACATACCTCCCTCCAACTTAAAAACACCATAAAGTGGGAATAACAAACAAATGATGATGATGAATTCTGACAAAAAAGAAGAAGGAAAAAAAAAAACAAATGATGAACAAATAAAGAAAAAATGATTAAAAAAAATTATAAGTGAATGATTAAATCTTAAAATTTTAAAGTAAATAATTAGTTATATTGTTAACTTTTTTTTATTTTTAAAAAAGAATAATAAACTTTTGCAAAGAAAATGCACAAACTTATAATATATCGGGGGTATTTTTGTAAACAAACAATATTTTTTTAAAAATATAACAATACATATTGTTTTCAATACATCAAACTAAACACTGCATAAAAACTAATCTCAATATTACTAATCTCAATACTACTAATCTCTGCACTACTAATTCCAATATTACTAATACAAACCTATTCAGTATTATCTTATACACTCTACCAAACGACCCCTTAATTGTATTTTCCTCTTTCGTTGTGATTACATATCCCTCTGTATATTCGTCAGATTCATTTGTTTGACTTTTTTTTTTATTATTTTAAAAAAAAATGACTCTTTTCCCTTCTAGTAATTCCCTAATTATAATTTTTTATATGATATATTTAAAATTATAAAATTAAATAATATTTTGATATATTTAACATATCTTTAATTTAAAATAATGAGATTAAAAAATCTTTTTTATTTTCTTAACTTTGTATCCAGTTAAACTAGCCAATAAATTAACGAGGAGGGAGTAGAAGACATTTTGACGTTAAAACCAAGCAAACCAAGCTTCCAAGTAATTTCTGTCCGTTAAAATAATATATATATATATATATATATATATATATAT
>NW_025828482.1:0-1765 GCF_002878395.1 Capsicum annuum | reverse complement strand
TATTGGTGGAGTAATATCAAACGTGATGTGGCTAGCTATGTGCTCAAGTGCATAGTGTGTCAACAAGTGAAAGTTGAGCACATGAGGTCCGGTGGGTTATACCAAGAGATTGTGTTGCCCGAATGAAAGTGGGAGGCAATTAAGTATACCTCATATAAAATGTAAAGTTAATTTAAAATATCAATTGTTAATTTATTATTATTTTTGTCTATTTCACCTTATTTATTAAATATTATTAATTTTTTAATACTTAAATGATTTAAATAATTAATTAGGGGTAAAATAGTAAAATTATTGTTGAAGCAACTGAAGTAGACATGTCATAAATGTCTATTTTATTTTTATTAAATATTATTAATTTTTTTATATATAAATGACATATAATAATTAATTAGGGATAATGCAGGCATGATGACCTTGACTTGCTTCCTTCACTAAAAAATTAAGTGAGTTTCATATAAGATGTCAAGTTAATTTAAAACATCAATAATTATGTTATCTTTTTTCATCTATTTTACCTTTTTTATTAAATATTATTAACTTTGTAATACTTAAATGACTTGAGTGATTAATTAGGGGTGAAATAATAGAATTACGATTAAAGCAGTTGAAGCAGATATGTCATAAATGTCTATTTTAGTTTTTTATTAAATATTATTAATTTTCTAATACATAAATGATATTTAATAATTAATTAGGGATGATATAGTAAAAATCACAGAGGAAGCAGGCATGACGACCTTCACCTGCTTTCGTCACTCCTCCCCCCACCCCCCTCTCTATCTATCTATCTATCTATATATATACTAGTCAAGTATACGTACTTTGCACGTTTGTCTCATCTCGATTAACGGAAAAATAATGTAAAATTTTTAAGATAAAAACTGTATACTTAAAGAGAAACATCATAATTCACCAACACACTAACAATTAAGAAGTAAAATTAATTTTAATGAATAAAATTTTATTATTGATATCAAAAGTTAAAATTATGTCGGTATAGATAAACGAAAACACATTCTAAACGATAATAAGGTAAAGAAAAAAAAAAACTACATTATATATGCATAATAAATATAACTACTTATAATAAATTAACAATCATAGAAGAATCATGATAAATCTAGTATATGTTCCTTTAGTTTGGGCTATTCAATCATAATCAAAACTCTTAGTGTCGACCATTCAATAAAATAAACAGAAGATCAAGTAATGGTACCCCTAATTTTTTATCATGGCGAATTCTACCTCAATATTGCAATATGATCGAAATTATCTCTGAATGTCAGTGCTCATAAGCTATCAAATCCACTTTTCACTTCTTACATAAAGAATTATAAATTAATTGATACTTGCAGATTTGTCCTAGTTACTTGACCATTTCAACTGAGTTGTGCGTTTGCTTAATTTGCCTGTATTATGCCATGAATGTATGTATACATACATATATATGTATATGTAACTCTGAAAGTGCAGTTTATTTGATGTATGAAACTTTATAGTTTACAAAGAAAAGACATTTTTTCCCTCTGAACTTGTCATTCCAACTCACTTTAGCACTTAAACCTAATTTTCGTTTATTTACCCCCTTAACATCTTTAAAATGTATTTGTTTTATCCCTCAACTAAATACCACTCTCACAACGGAGAGTGGGTTACACACGCGTCATGTCAGTGCCAAATCAGTGACACATCAGTGTCAGGTCATTGTCACGTAAGAAATTAGGATTTTTTAAAAAAAAAAAAAACTCCACACACATACTAT
>NW_025828481.1:0-1287 GCF_002878395.1 Capsicum annuum | reverse complement strand
AAATAAGAATTCCCCAATTCTTCTTCTTGGTCCACTATCTGCAATCAGTCCTACTATTCTGCTGACCCCCACCTTGCTCTGAAAACATAAACTTCTTGTCATGCCTTTCTCCAATTTTTGTCTGTCTATAGACTGCATATAAACCATAAGTATGGAGATATCTATGTCATTGTTTAACATTACAGCCTTACACTCAAATACTAAGTCACAGGACAACCTAAAAGCAAACTTCCGAATCTTTGATCTGATGTTAGACAACAATTCAGGAGCATAATAAGACAACTATTGAAACTTCTAGCCATACTATTTCACACTCATATTCCCTTGCTTCAGGTTACCAAACTCCTCAGTCTTAGCTTCCCTAAACTTTTAATGAAAGAAGTGATCAAGAAAGGCACTCGAAAAGTCATCTCATAATGCTTTCTTTGCATCATCACCCCTGAACTACTCCAACTCCTTATGCCACGAATAAGCTATATCTTTCAAATAATTTGTGGCAAACTCTATACTTTTAGAATTAGTACCATTATTACTTTGAAAATCTTCTATATCTCATCCATAAACCCCTAAGGTTCTTCCTCAACCTTAGAGAATATTAAGTTTAGGGGATTAAACCTCATGAATTGGAAAACTTGAGTGACCTCAGAATAAAGAGAAATATAACTAACATAATCCAACTTATGTGACTAAGATGCCACTAATTGAGTAAGTAAATGAATAAACCGGTTGAACTCTACATTAGTGATGTTCCCATAGGTGACTGATCATAAGCATCACCACCCTGAGAATCTTGAGAAGGACTAGTAGGGAGAAGTCAAATTCCATGTATGGTGGCACTATCAGGAAAAGGAACCCTAATCGAGTTTGTACATATACACAGGGTTAATCTGCTTCACCCTCGGGTAGGACAAAGTTCCCAGTAGAGATTCTATAATTATCAAATTTTTAGGGAGGCATGATCTAATGTGAGAGCAAATTTGGAGTTAGATATACTTCATAACACTAGTCTCTATAGCCTAACATATAAAACAAGAGAGGGAAACATTTATAAATGCCTTGTAGCCTCCTCCTTATAAGTGTAGTATGCTACACACCTATAAAATGACTCTACCTAACATGAATTTTTGGTTACCTAACATATCTAAATGGTTATTAGATACCAATCTTATCTTGACCCGAATCACGACCTTGTAGTGATAGATATCTCAATCCCATTAGAGATTAAAGACGATCCCCTTTGCCTACCCTAAGAGCATAGTAATAATGATAATAAATTTAAATATAAAT
>NW_025828480.1:0-2064 GCF_002878395.1 Capsicum annuum | reverse complement strand
GGCAAGGGGGTCTAGGGATTCAACTAAGGGATCAATTTAGGGCTTGTGTTGGTGATTTTTTTCTGTCATCATCTTAGTTTAAGGCATGTTCTCTTTCCTCATTGTTAATTTTACTTAAACGCATGGTTTATATGAATGTTTTCATGGTTTTACTATTACATGATTTTGGCTTTCAAATATAATTTGGGGTTTTGATGTTAAATGGTTGGTTATGGTTTCCCATGGTTTTAATTATGCTTTTATATGCATAATGGTGGTTTTGGATAATTGGATTGAATGGAATTGGTTTGGTAATTAGAATTGGTTTTGGTCATATTATGCCCCCAATGTGTTAGACAAAATGCTTATAGAGATATGTTCATTGCGTTGAATTCTTTTAATGGAACTCTTGCATGTTTTAAACTTGGTAAAGGAATTATGCATGGTTTAAATGGTTTGGAAAGGCTAATTGGCTATGCTTATGGGGAACATTACAGTCTTTCTAGTAGTTTAATATGGTAAATATAAGGGAACTTGAAAGTCCCCTTACACCTAGAAATGGTTGGATATGGATGATACTTGCAAGTAAGGGTTGGTATGATGATACCAATATCATTGGCCTTGGTTAATAAATAGATAATGATTTGGTTATTTGTTAATTAGTTTTAATTGGGCAGTAATGGCGGGATGTGTAAAAAAATTGTGGAAGGTGGAGGTCCCAGGGGACCAAAACTGGAAACTTATATTTGCCGATATGAGGTTGGTCTTGGTGGCCGTGTGCATGATGTCACACTTTATTTTGGGGATGTACTAGTCATCCCATGGGATACTTCCCTGGTCGTACGGCTACATGCACTGAGCCCTTTCAGCAGGGGAAGCTGAATCCATATAGCCCATGGGTGGTTTAGGACGGCAAAGCTATACAGCCCACGCAAAGGTTTTAAAGACATGATAAACCCAGTCCTTTTTTGGCATGGTTATATATATATATGTGTGTGTGTGTGTGTGTGTGTGCGTATGTTTGGTTGTGTGCATATGGATGGATTTACTTGGTTTTATAAATGATATTATTTTATTCTTACCTTGAGATAATTGCAGCGTTCACTCGCTAACCCCGTCTACTGGTGGCTGTATACACACGCTATGTAGGAACCGGTCATTCTACTCCTCCTACATAGTGATTGACTTGGGGACAGCATTTGGACTGAAGTGGTGAGCTTCTATCCTTTCGAAAGGCTCCATTTCATGTCATAGATATTTCTAGACATTTTGGTTTTATTTTGGATATTGGTTTTGGCTAAGGTTGGGGGCATGCCCCAACCGAATTTTATTACTCTTTTTGTTAGAGGCTTTGTGGTACTTCTATGGGTTAGAATGGGTGGGATCGGTATATGTGTCAGCCTTGGCATTAGAATAGGCTGGGAGGCTATCATCATCATACATAATTTTTCACTATTCCATCATATTACATTTTAGGATTAATTATATTATGTTTTGGAACATCTTTGGTTATAGCCTGATTTAGGCCTTGTTTGGTATGGTTGGATTATTATGGAATGGTTGGACTCAATTGGGTTAGTCACGGTTGTAATCTATTCCCAGGGTCTTTATGTAGGTTGTTACACTATTTTATTACACGCTCGGAATTCAACCAACTCCAGGCAGGTGACTGGAAGTTGGTTGGGTAACGGGGGTGGTCTCTGATCCTGGTCGGACTTGGGACGCCTATTACAACAAGACCCTAGGGCAGGTCATGTCATTCAGCTATAGCTTGTACTGTGACATCCACCTGGAAAGACAAAATTGTCAGTGCTAATCACAGAGATACAAAAAGAGGAAAAAGATAACTTATCAATTGAAGTAAATCAAACAGGTCTCCCTACTATTTTAATTTGTTCCAATAGATGACCCATCTGTCGCAACATATAGGTCATCTGTTGGGACAAATTAAAATAAGAGGAAGACCTGAGTGACAGTTACAAATAGATGACTCATCTGCTGAAATAGATGACTCATTTGTTGGAACAAATTAAAATAGTAGGGAAGTCTTGATGTAATTTGTCCCAACAGATTACCCATCTGTTG
>NW_025828479.1:0-1736 GCF_002878395.1 Capsicum annuum | reverse complement strand
TAGTTTAGGGTATGATTCTTAATAATCATCCTTGTGTTCCAGAACTACGTAGCCAACGTAGGTTCAGACATCTTAACCTGTCAGATTAGGGTTAATGAGGTGGCTTAATCTGTTAGTTTAGGGTTCTCACCGTTCTCATTTTGGGTACCTGCCAGCTAAGGGTCGCTCACAGCTATCCTTACTAGTGGTACGGTATTGACACCTTTCCAGTCGGGGAAAAGATTGGACCCTAACTTAGCTATATGCGTTATTGGGGAATGTCGGTCAAACAACTACCTCCCACAGTTTCAGTCTCAGTCTCAGTAAAAGAACTCATATAGTCTTCAGATTTTAGACTGTCAGATACAGTCAATTCAGTTACAGTACGAAACTCAGGTAGTTCCATTAGATTCAGGACTGTCAGACACAGCCTCCCATGTTATCATGATTCCAGTGTTATTCATGTTAGATATCAGTAAACCATGTATTAGCGTACCGATCTAATTATCATGTATTCATGATTCCAGTTACTATGAATGCATATTTGCAATCTTATGTTCATATCAATCAGTTAGATAGTATCGTTCATGCATGCAAACCCTTTTGCATTTAGCCTATCTCACTCGTAACTCAGTACTCCCAATTGTACTGACGCATTTGTGCTATGGTGCTTTCTTTCACGTTACACCATAGGTTCACAAGCACGAGCTCCAGATCAGTAGTAGCAGTAGCATTCCAATCACAGAGTTGCAGTGAGTCCTTATCCATTCGAGGATGATATTATTTTATTTTATTTATTATTTCAGTTCAGTTTTGCTATACGGAGTTAGTTAGAGACATGTTCCTTCAACTCCTTATTCAGACAGTATTTAGAGGCTTTTGATTTAGTTCAGATTTGATTCAGATTTCAGTTGTTTTGGGTATTCGTTACCCCATAAAGATGTTATGATTTGTCAGATATTTTATCCAGTTGAACCTTATGGCCTACTGTTCATGTTTTCCTCATTATTACATCATATATTGCAGCATAGAGGTACAAATATCAGTCATGGATTGGCTTGTGGTCCCTCGGGATCATAGGCACCGTATAGTGATCCGATTTAGAAAATTGGGGGGTTACAGCGTCCCAAGTCCTACCAGGACCGAAGACCACCCCCGTTACCTAACCCAACCTCCAGCCGCCTGCCCTGAGTTAGCTAAATTTTGAGCATGTAACAAGATAGTGTAACAACTTACATAAAGACTCTGGGATAAGATCACAACCGTGACCGACCCAAAGGAGTCCAACCATCCCATACCAATAATCCAACCATACCAAACCAATACTAAAATCAGGGTCATAAACCAGGCCATAACCAAAGATGTTCCAAAATATAATATAATTAATCCCAAAATAAAATACGATGGAACAACCAACAATATCATCCAATGATGCCAGCCCTTCTTCTTAGTCCAATGCCAAGGCCGACACCAATATCGGTCCCATCCATTCCAACCTATAAAAGTACAACAAAGATTCTAACCAAAAGAGTAATAAAATTTGGTTGGGATATGCCCCCAATCATAGCCAAAACTAATATCCAAAACAAAATCAAAGTGTCTAATAATATCCATAACATGAAATAGAGCCTTCCAAATGGATGGAAGCTCACCACTTCATTCCAAATGCTGATCCCTAAGTCAATCACCATGTAAGAGGAGTAGAATGGTCGATTCTTGCGTAGCGTGAGTATACAACCCCCAGTAGAAGGGGTTAG
>NW_025828478.1:0-2141 GCF_002878395.1 Capsicum annuum | reverse complement strand
CCCTTAATGTAGGTTGAATGACAGGTTGCACTATAAATTTGTGAAAACTCATATTTATCCTTAGCTCTAAAATTTGTTGACATTTTACACCCATGTCGAAACCAACTCTTATATAATATAGAAATAGAAATATATTAGTAGAAAAAATAAATATAATATAATATAATATAATAATAATATATAATATATATATGTATAATATAATATAATTTTTTAATTTTCTATTTCTGTTTTATACTCCTTATCTTACTACTACTATTACTACTCCTATTGCTGCTGCTGCTACTACTACTATTACTACTACTACTAATATTACTGTTGCTGCTGCAGCTGCTGCTATTGCTGCTGCTACTATTACTGTTGCTGCTATTACTGCTGCTATTCCTACTACTGCTGCTGCTTCTACTACTACTACTCCTACTAATACTACTACTGTTGTTACTACTGCTGCTGCTGCTATTATTATTATTATTAATTTTTTTTACTATTACTATTACTATTATTATTATTATTATTATTATTATTATTATTACTATTACATTATTACTACTATCAAGGGTATTTCGGTAATTTTAGTCACCCAACCTTCACTTATATATAGTAGTAAATAAAATAGATACATACATCGATTTTAAAATATTTATTGCATCATAAAATTATCGAAATACCTTTGGTAGTCATTTAATAAGGAACAAAAAGATATTTATAAAAAATTACTATCATTATAATTCAATTACAAAGGTCTAAATAAAAATATTATTAAAATAATACATGAGGACAAAACTAATAAATATAAAAAAAAAATAATATGCATGTGTAACCATTTTATTGCACCATAAAAATGACGACAAAACTAATAAATATAAGAAAAACAATATGCATGTGTAACCATTTTATTGCACCATAAAATTATCGAAATACCCCTGGGATATAAAAAAAAAGTAATTTAATAAGAAACAAAAAGATATTTATAAAAAATTACTATCATGTATAATTCAATTACAAAAGTCTAAATAAAAATATTATTAAAATGATACATGAGGACAAAACTAATAAATATAAGACAAAAATAATATGCATGTGTAACTATTTTATTGCATCATAAAAATGAGGATAAAACTAATAAATTACTATTACTACTATATATAAGTGAAAGTTGGGGTGACTACCAAAGGTATTTCGGTAGTTTTAGTCACCCCAACCTTCACTTATATATAGTAATAAATAAAATGGTTACAAATGCATGTGATTTTTTTTGTTAGATTTATTAGTTTTGTCCTTATTTTTATAGTGTAATAAAATGGTTACACAAGCATATTGTTTTTTACTACTATATATAAGTGAAGGTTGGGGTGACTACCAAGGGTATTTCGATAATTTTAGCCACCCCAGCCTTCACTTATATATAGTATTAAATAAAATGGTTACCTATACATGTGTTTTTTTCCTTATATTTATTTATTTTATCCTTATTTTTATGATGCAATAAAATGGTTACACATGTATATTATTTTTTTCTTATCTTTATTAGTTTTGTACTCATGTATCATTTTAATAATATTTTTATTTAGACCTTTGTAATTGAATTTTACATGATAGTATTTTTTTATAAATATCGTTTTGTTCCTTATTAAATGACTATACTGAATGTATATATTATGTTAACATCGGTTCATTGTACTACATTTCTTTTCTTTTACTCCTATACTAAACAATTAAATAAGTAGAAAATAATCTTCCCCAAAGTTGAATCTCTTTTACACATTAGTGTTGCCAAAATACCCATGCCTTGCACGGACAGAGGTTTCTAGTACTCACCTAAACGAGCCCATATATTAATTAATAATGAGAAAATAGTAGTTTACATATATGTATACATATGACTACCTCCGTCTCATAATGTCATGTTTTTTTAAGAATGTTACCTAGAATAACTAAAAAAAATAAATAAATTTTGCTCTAAAATTTCTTTTATATTCTTAATAAAATAATTTGCAATCACACAAATATCCAAGATTATTTCAGATCATAAATTTTAAATTTTATTTTTCTTAAATAATAAGTCAAATCAAAGTATATTAGGTAAAATGAGATAAAAGGATAATAAGATAGCAATTTTATTATATGTATGAAAATTACCA
>NW_025828477.1:0-1737 GCF_002878395.1 Capsicum annuum | reverse complement strand
TTTGTTCATTTTATAATTTATCCCAAGGATAAATTATGTTGAAATTATTATCCCACCACATATGTGGAATAACTTATTTCGATATTATTTATTAATTTTAAAATAAGTTATTCTAAATATTAATAATTAAATAATACATCAAAAAATTTATCTTAAAATTATTATTTTATTTCATAATTATATATTGCAGTACCTCACACCAAACGAACCCTTAATTCCTCTGATAATAGCTCAAAAGTTTTGGGCCCTTTTCTTGCAAAAGATATTGTGCTAAGAAACAATAACAAAAGAAATTGGATCCCTCATTATTTTTTCTAAAAATTACATAAATACACAATTTATGTTTTCAATATTACAAAAAATCCCAACTCTCTAAACATATTACAAAAATCTCAATATACATATAGAGTATTATGTATATATCGGCTATAATATATATATTAATAGGAAAAAAAATAAAATAATTAAAAAAGTGAAAGAGAGTGTAATTACTTTCAAAGGGTTGGTATTTATGATATTTATATGTTTTTTTAACTCGTACTACATTATATATTTGAGGGTTTTGACCAGTCAAATTAAATTTGCCTGAGGATAATTTGGTCATTTTCAGTGTTGTGCTGATGAGCTGCTGCCTTTATATTACGCGTGTGATATTGGGTACGTGTTATTCTCTCCGCCCCTCTCCCATTTCTGCCGCCTTCTTTATTACCATTATTAAATAGGCAACGACCAACAAAGGAGAACCGAAATTAACGTTGCTTTGCTTTTTTTCTGCCGGGTATATCTTCCTGCTTCAGTTTTTGATTGCACAAGTTTTGTTCGGCTTTTTGACCTTTCGATTATCCAGATTTTGTCTGTTGTGATCAAGCTTGTTTGTCTTAAGGATTTGTCAAATTGGGGTTTTCCAGTGTCAGTGAAATTACTGTTTTTGTTGCGACAAATTTCATTGGTTTGGAAATTTTGAATTCTTTGTCACAAAATTTGAAGTTGTTCTTACCGGTTTGCGTACTGGGTCAATGAAATTAGGGTTAGTGTTCGACCTTTCTTTGCTGCTTTCTGGAGTTTTTTCGAGCTTATTTTAGGGATAAGGAATTGAATTTCCCCTGCGTTAGTGAAATTGTGGTTTGTGTTGTACGAAATTCGATCTGTGTGGTAACTAGGGGTGTCAAGTGGTTCGGGGCCGACTCGGCCCGACTACGTAACCCGGCCCAGTAAGCCCTAGGGCTTTAGGGTTCCAGGTCCCGGGCCGATTATTTTGTTAAAATGGGTCCGGTTAACCCAGCCCGGACCAAGCCCGCCGGTTAACCGGCCCGATCCGAAATTTTTTTTAAAAAAAAAAAAATTGGATTTTGGGCCAAACTAGTTGTTGGCCCAATGGCTATATAGCCGTTTCTGGGTCCAAACGGCTAGTTTGGGCCCATTTATTAAAAAAAAAATATTAAAAATATTTTTTAATCCAAAAAAAAAATCTATAAATACCCTACAACTTCAAATCATTTTTCAAACAATTTTTCACTCTCTCAAATCTCAATTCTCAATTCTCAAATATTCAATATATTTAATTTCTTAAAGTGTTCACTTTAATTTTTTAATTTTTCGTTTACAAAGTACGAGCGGAAGTTTCTAAAGACGCAATCTTTGGATACTTCCAAAACTTGGTATTGTCGTTCTATCTCTTACGTTTAATTTTTATTTATTGTATTAATTGTTTAATATTTAATTTTATTATATTTGTGT
>NW_025828476.1:0-1467 GCF_002878395.1 Capsicum annuum | reverse complement strand
ATCAACTTTCTCTCTCAATCTCCTCTGTTTTTCTCCCTATTCTCCTCCGATTCCCTTTCCTTTTCAGTCATGTGTGTATGCCAATATGTGGGTGTATCGGTGATTCAAAAAAAAAATGTCTATCGTAGTGTCTCCATGGAAGCTGTGTATGATGGTCTTGAAGGTCAAAAATGGAAGAAGATGATGGATAAAAGAAGAAAGGGAAATTTTTGCCTTTTTTTGAGAGCTCCAATATGTTGCTGATCGTTCCCCCTTTTTTCCTGTGTATATGGGTGATTGTATATATTGTGAGGGTGGGTAGTGGTGAGGTAGGGTAGGTGGGGTCCACGGGTAGGGGGTAGGGGGTAGGGGGTAGGGTGTGGGATGGTGAGGTGGTTTATTTTAATTGGGTAGGTTGTTAGGATAAGATAGAATTAGTTAGGATAGGATTTGTTATTTTATTATTTATTTATTTTTTGTATTTTGTGAGGGTATAATAACATGGGTGATGGTACATGGTAGGATAAAAATAAAATGGGTAAAAACGACATCGGGGAGGGACGAAATTAGGTGTCTACATTATGCCCCCTTTGGATGTAAACACGAAGTGTTTTCAGTCAAAGAAGTAGACAGCGAGACCAAATTTTGACCCAACCATTATTCAAAGAAAGAAACAGAAGGAAGAAGGACAACCGGGTCTTGACTTAAGACATCCTTCCTACCCAAATTATGAGAGAATCAAGTCATGAGTATCTCAGAGGATTGGAAGAGGTGGACTATACCGAGTTGGAGAGTCGAGTGAGGTTCCGTCGAGGTTCCGGTCCGCGGCTCTGTTATTACATCAAAATGAAAATTACAAGTTAAAACATAAATGAAATTACAAAAATCCCATCTATACAGCTTCTGTTGGCTCTTGACTCGACTTTTATCACCCTATTCTTCAGGCGGGCCCTTGACTTGCAATATCTTTCAACTTGTTGCTTGGTTTTCAACTGCTTCGCTTTATTGCTTGACTTTTCGTTTCTTCACCCTATTCTCCAGGCGGGCTCCTGACTTATTATTTCATCACCCTGTTCTTCAGGCGGGCTCCTAACTTGCTATTTCATCACCCTGTTCTTCAGGCGGGCTACTGAAACCCAAAATTAAAACTAGAACAAAAATTATCCCAAACAAAACATTATAGTAAAGTAGTATGTCATTTTTGAAAGTGCTGTCCCATTTTCCAGGAGGGTTCTGAATATAAAGTAAAATCCCATTTTTAAGGAGGGTCCTGAACATAAAGTAAAATCCCTGAACAGAAAGTAAAATCCCATTTTCCAAGAGGGTCCTGAACATAACGTAAAATCCCTGAACGGAAAGTAAAATCCCATTTTTCAGAAGGGTCCTAAGCAGAAAGTAAAATCCCATTTTTCAGGAGGGTCCTGAACAGAAAGTAAAATCCCATTTTTCAGGAGGGTCCTGAACAGAAAGTAAAATCCCATTTTTTCG
>NW_025828475.1:0-1580 GCF_002878395.1 Capsicum annuum | reverse complement strand
CATGTTTTCATGACTTAATAGTGCTTAAATGACAAGCCCATATTCTATTTTTTATAATTCCACATGAACTCCATGTTATTGTTGTGTGTTATTATTGTGATATGGAATGAGCATGATATTTAAGCAACGAAAGTATATACATGGTATGCGCATCCCTTTCCATGTATAAGATGTTGAGAACGAAGTATAGTATGAAATCCCCTACTTATGATACTATGAATTGTGGACTTTATTCTTATGATCAAGTCAGTCATGTGTGTCAGTTTCCTTTCATAGAGTCTTGGGGGTGCTTGTACCTGAAATAATATAGTTGTATGCCTAGTGCCATGTCATGTTATCACGATACTCTCAGCTAAGCCATGGTCTATTGAATTCAGTTAGGAAAACTCAAAAATCTCAGCAGTCTCAGTAGTTCAGTAACCTCAGTACTCAGTAATCTTAGTGATCTCAGTAACAACAAAATTCCTAGCGATCTTAGTAATTTCAATACTCTCAGTCAGTCCTCATAACTCAGTATGTTCCTTCAGTCAAGGGAACTTAGTAAACTTAGTTTAGCTCCGCTAAACAATACCACTAGTATCAGTTCAGTTAATCAGTATTAGTTTAGCTAATCAGTTCGGTTCAGTTAATCAGTTTAGCTTAGTCATCCAGTTTAGTTTCTTTCATATGGGATTAGGATTCAGCACCAAGTGAGCCTAGGGATGGGGACTCAACCGCTAGAAAGGCTGGAGATCCTTAGAAGTAATCCCTAAGTTCCAAAACTACGTAGCCATTGTAGGTACGAGATGTCACCCGTTAGATAGGACAGGTATACTCAAGGGTCACCCGTTAGCACATTTATATGTATAGGACTGATCCTAGGATTCGCCCACTAGATTAGGACTGACTCTACAACACTTGTCTTTACTGGTGGTGTAGTACTAACAGACTTCCAGTCAGGGCAGAGATTGGACCCCAGTTAGCTTAGCATGAGGGATGTCGGTTAGATGAATACATCCCACAGTTTCAGTTATAGATTCAGGATTATTAGATACAGTCAACTCAGTTCAGTAGTACAAATTCAGTACTGTTAGAGACAGTCAATCCTTATCATTATAAATAGACTTCAAGATCACCCATTAGACATGACTGATCTCAAATATAGTTAATTAGTATCAGAATCATCAAATTTAAAGATCACCCACTAGATAGGACTGATCTCAAATTCAGTTGCTCCATATAAAATGAAACTCAGATAGTTCCATCAAAACTCAGACTATTAAATACAGTTGCTCAGTATTAGTTACATCGATTATGTGGATCATTACAGTTATATTGGTTATATCAGTTGTCATACCTTACGTTATCAGTATTTAGTTTCAGGACTGTTAGACACAGTCAATCAGACCAGTTCTTCATAATTCGAACTGTCAGAAATAGTCATTCATCTATTCAGTATCTCAGTATCCATAAAGTCATGTCGTCAGTATTCAGACTTAGTAGTCAGTATCAGCATGAGTTCAGTTATAGTTTCTTATGCATATATGTATTCTTACATTTATATTAGTCAGCATTTTTCATGAATATAACCCTTTGTATTT
>NW_025828474.1:0-3248 GCF_002878395.1 Capsicum annuum | reverse complement strand
TGGCTATTTTATGTAATTCTCATTTTCTAGTTCATGAGTATGAGAATACTGATTGGGTAAGTAGTGTCAATGATAGGATAGTAATTAATATGGACGTCCATACTCATGCTCTAAAAATGATGATAAAGCTAATAATAAGAGAGGAAATGACATTAAAACTGAAAGTTATTCTGAATAAGATAGCTGGTTATTATAAAATTTATTTTATTATAAAAGAATCTTTAGGTATTTTTTGTTTTTTATATAGAAATTTGGGTAGAATATATTTGTCAATTTGCTGTCAATTAAAATCATTTTATAAAAAATGCATGTTATTTAACTAGGAATTTTCCATATTCGTTTTGGTTGATTAATGTATGTTTTGAATTAATTCTGTTTGTGTGAATTTACTTATATTTTTTTGTTTATAGACCTTGAATTGTGAAGTGCGAGTGTGTTCTTAGGAATTTGATGTTTTACCCTGGTGCATTAGTTTGTGTTTTTCCATCTTGAGATGAAGATGATGCTTCCTCTTGTTATGCACATATATTGCTTTTTGTTTTTGTTCAAATAAACACAACTAGATAGTTACTTCATTTTAGAAAAGTAACAACACACACTATAGGTCACAATAGATTGGGTATTCAACACTAAAATAATGGTGATGTGTGACACTAAATTGAGTGGTTGATGGATGAACAACTTATCGATCAATTCCAACTTTATATTGCTCCTTTGTTGAACAATCAAAACCACTTTGATACACAAGATCATGTTTGTCAATCTAATTAGTAGAATAGTTTTCACAATGGAACTAGGGAACTAGGTAACATTTTTTGTCTTGTTTTTATTAGTTTTATATTCTGGAAAAAATCATAGTACTGAAGAGTTTACATGTTTACTTTCAAATTATTTAGCCTCTCATAAGGAAAGATCCTTATTAACCACAAGCTTTACAGAGCACATCCTAAATTTTGGTAGTGTTTCCATCCAAAAAAGGCTTCTACAAGCGTGGTAAGATCATGCTTAATAATTTCCCAACTATTCTAATTATATACTCCTGTAAAAACCACTAGGATTTCAATCAGTCTCTAGCCTAGTTAGTTGTTGCATCACCATCTTTCTCAAGATCATATGTCGTGTTAGTTTATGCTTCCCCAACCTTTTCTCATGTTGATTTTGTTAAGAATCTTATTATCTCCTTTATGAAGATTCTAGAAATTTACAGTTAAATTAAAACAGTAGAAGTTAATAGAATTGTATGATTCTTGATATGAGAAACTAAAGTGCCATAAGAAAACCTACATGTCATAATAAATTTTAGCCTTGCACAGCTCAACCAGAGAAACCTTGACAACTATTTTCTAAATGTATATCCTCTAGAGCTTAAAATGTAAGCCTAAAGTTTTATTGTCGATTATGAAATTCTATGAGAAAAACATGTTTATCTACCCAACTAAAGCTTTAGGTTCTTCATTGCTAGAATTTCTCATATTGCTATAATTGGTGAGCCGAGGGTCTATTGAAACTAATATTTTTACCTTATCAAGATTAGGTAAAAGTCTATATACATACTACCTGTTGAAAAATATATTCTAAGAACACATACAAAATATACGAAGAAGAAGACAAAGATGAAGATTAGTGATATGAATATCGAAAACAAGATTAGATGCCTGAAACATATTTTTCAAAAATTTAAAAATGATATTTATGCATGTTACGGAGAAGATAATTTCAATGATTAATAGTCCAACTTGTATTGGACTGATTAAAGAAGAGAAAGAGAAATCATGGTTCAAGAGTTTGTCTACTCAAAGTTGGATTCGATATTTGTTGATTCTGCTTTCCGTTATTTTTTTCAAGAACTTGAAAAAGTGAAAGTGTCTCTTAAATTGAATTCAAGTCTTGGCTGGAGAAAACACAAAATATGTGTCTTCAAAAATGAGCTCTTCAACTTGTGCAATTTTGCAGTGAATTTTAATTATAAGAATATAGTTGAAAGGAAGTTGCTTCTTTTCTTGGATTCCTATAAATCCATTGCCTTCAATAAGGCGGGCCAAATTGCCTTCAAATAAGCAGTTTTTAAGTTTGTTGTGTGTTCAAACTTCGGCAGCAACGTTTTATGGACTGGTGAAATTGGACAAAGCTTGAGTCCATATTTTTAAAAAAAAACTATTGGTATGGTACCTTTAAGGCTCCAAAAAATATTGGTTAGGTAGTAAAATTAGAGATTAATACTTTTTCATATGTTTGAAGTACGCGATATTTGCTGAATATTAGGAGAAGTTTAATATGTCTGGATTCTACCAAATTTTTATCAGCATTAAATTGTGATGGTTAGTTCCATTTCATAAAAAAATCATGAATTCTAAGGCTATACTGATGAGGAAATTTCCAAGTGATGAATCAAAAGAAAGTTGCAGCAAATCAGGTTCTATTTTATTAGCTTCTCTTATTATTTACTTATGAATTTATGCCCTTTGTGATTTTGTGAATTTATTTTCAAAAATGGGTAGATGATATTTATGATGATATTCTAATGTTTGATAATTTTAGAAATAATAGTTTCTGATTTGATCTTTGTGGATCATTATTCTTGCATAGAGATCATATGTGAAATTCATTTTCATATCCTAAGATGATAAGAAAAAATTACATTACTTACAAGTACATGTGTATACTTGAAAATTATTTTAAGTGAGGAGATTTAGAGAACATGAGTTAGCTACAGAATTCAATACTCTCTATACGGTATGAAAAAACACTTGATATATTTGAAGTTTGGGGGTGTTTGGCATGTGAATAGAGGTAAATATTAGAATTAGTATCATTTAATAAATATTTGAAGAGCATAAACTATTTAAGAGAGTCGACACGCCTTCACTTTACATTGAGTTCTTATTGAATAGTGTCATATTTTGTGATAGCTTGCCACTTTATTGATCGAAGGAATATGATACAAAAGTCATAATTGAAGCGAGAGGTTTTTATTTTCACATTTATAATGAAGGATCTCTAAGATTTTAGTTCTACGTGAATCGAGATTATACAAAATAGTGTGGGGTAATGTGTTAAGTTAATCTCATTATATTAAGAAACTGCTAAATAAATTTAGTCATTTAAATAGGAAGAAGTCAATTCATATTTGATCCTAAATTGAGTCAGCCCATTATGTTGAAACAGCTAGTGGTTGAGTTTTGATTTTCTTTAGAGAACTAAATATTTAAAAATATCGATGCAAGTTGGCGTCGAAAATGTGAGAAAAA
>NW_025828473.1:0-2160 GCF_002878395.1 Capsicum annuum | reverse complement strand
GTTATATAAGTGCATTTAGTGGACTATTTTGTCCATTCAGAAAATTTTGCCTTCTCCACATTGTACTCTCTTTCCATTATAGTGAAACCTCCTCTGCCTCTACCCGTGATTTTTCCTGCAAAGGTTTCAACATAAATTTGTGTGTTTTTCTTATTTTCTTTTACTTGTGGTTTGCTTATTCTGTTTGAATCCTAATAGAGGTCGTTGATGTGTGCATTTGATATATGGAAGTTTTCCATAGTAGAAGAAATATTCCCAATAGAATTGGGTAGAACGCTATTCAATGGATTGGAACCCACAACTAGATATTGCAACATCTTACAATCTGCCAAAGAATTGAAGAATAGCAACTCATTCTCTCTTGGTTCATTGTTAAGTTGATTATGATATAGGTACAGTGATTGTAGCTCACAAAAATTTCCCAAAGAAGTAGGAATAGTTCCTATGAGAAAGTTACTTTCTAGCCCCAGTATCTCAAGCTTGGAAGCATTTCTTATGAACAGTGGAATTCCCCCTTCGAGCTAATTGTGCCCCAAGAGAAGAAACTTAATGTTTGGAAGACGAAGACCTGTAGTGGTTGGAATTCTCCCCGAAAGGTTGTTGAAATTCAAAGAAATGAGTTTCAAAGAAGACATGTTAAAAATGGCCTTCGGAATCTGACCTATAAGATTATAATTTTGTAAAAGGAGTAATTGCCTCAAATTTGATAGTTTCCTTAATTTCAAAGGAATTTGCCCCTCTATAAGGTTGTTTCGACAATCAAGAACTTGTAGAGTGGAAATATTGCCCAATAAAGTAAGAATAGTCACTGTTATTAGATTTTCACCAATATAAAACTACTCCAGTTTGGATAAACAACCAATATTTCTGGGTATATCTCCAATTATCTTGTTGTATGATATAGACAACCCTTTGACCTCTGTGAGTTGGCATATGTTAAAAGGAATACAATGAGAAATTTGGTTGAAAGATAGACTTAGATACTTTAGATTTGACACAATATTCCATTCATCAAGCAACGAAGGACCAGAAAGGCTACTTAATGCCAGATACACGACAGCTAGCGATGAGATATTAAAGAGTGGTACAGGAATAGAACCTATAAATTGATTATCGACCAAGTACAAAAATGCAAGCTGGCTCAGATTACCAATTTCCTTTGGAATGTTGTCTGTTGAAGTCCCATATTAGTGGGTTAAAGGGTGCTTGGTATCCTTATATGGACTTGGGCAATCCTCCCCTCATGATCTAACTTTTGAGGTTTGAGTTAGGTTCAAGGTCCATTTCTTTATCATGGTATTAGAGTCAGGCCAACCCAGTTCATTGTTTCCGATGTTAGGCCCCCTGTCTTATATTGTCCATATTTCATTTGTCCAGCCCTGGGCGTGTGGGGGCTGTTGGAGTCCCACAATGGTGGCTTAAAGGTTCCTTGGTCTCATTATATGGTCTTGGTCAATCCTCCCCTCATGAGCTAGCTTTTGAGGTTGAGTTAGGCCCAAGGTCCATTTCTTTATCATTGCCGCCGACTTTATTCCTCAAAGAACTGAAGTTCAGCAACTTTGTGGCATTTACTGCATAATGAGGGATTATACCCGTGAAGCTATTGTTCCTCAGATTTAAGACTCTAAGTTCCAGTACAAACCATGGCCCTTTCCACATTTCACCAACAAGTTCATTGAAAGACAGAAAATTACTTGAACTCTCTGGTGTTGAAATAGACTTGTTGGAATACATCCTTGGAGCTGATTGATTTGAATATGGATATGGTTAAATAACACTATATTATTGAAGTGATATATTTTAATTTATATATGTATGATCAATGATAATGGTGCATGTACGAGGGTATGCATTTTCTAATGCGCCAGTAGAAATTTGTATAATTAATCGCATGTCCTATATGACTTTTAATTCAGTATTCCCTCTGCTTCTAAGAAATCTAAAGACATGCATTACGGAAAATCTATTTTTGGTTTCGACGACAATTATTTGATAAAACTAAATTTAGATATTCCCCAAAATAAATCTAAATATATACTACTTTCGTAACTTTAAACATAATAGGCTCTGATACCAATTGTAGGGGTGCGGATAACTTGTGTGGTAAAATAGGTCTATTATAAATACAATGGATCTATTTTTATTTGTGCGTGGATATTT
>NW_025828472.1:0-1084 GCF_002878395.1 Capsicum annuum | reverse complement strand
GGTAGTTGGGAGGACCACTTGCCTTTGATTGAATTCGCATACAATAATAGCTATCATTCCAGTATCTGTATGGCTCTATTTGAGGCTCTCTATGGTAGGAGATGTAGATCTCCAATTGGTTAGTCTAAAGTAGGTGAGGCTACAGTAGTAAGGCCAGACTTGGTCTTTGATACGTTAGGGAAGGTTTAGTTCATCAGAGAAAGGCTTAGGGATTCCCAGAGCCGATAGAAATCATATACAGACGTGAGGAGAAAGGATCTCGAGTTTGGGGTCGGTGATCTTGTGTACTTGAAAATCTCTTCCATGAAAGAAGTAAAGAGATTTTCTAAGAAAGGAAAACTCAATCCCCGATATGTCGGTCCATTAAGAATTCTCAGTCATTTCAGAAAGGTAGCTTACGAGCTTGAGTTTCCTTCAGATTTAGCCTCAGTACACCCAGTGTTCCATGTCTAATAGTTAAAAAAGTGTATTGATGATCCAACTGTAGTTTTCCCCTTAAAATGTATAAATATTCAAAACAGTCTTTCTTTGAGGAAGTACCAGTCTAAATTCTTAATCATCAAGTTCGTAGACTAAGGAACAAAGAAGTTCCATTAGTTAAAGTTCTTTGGCGGAATCATTCCGTTGAGGGAGACACTTGGGAAGTAGAGGCAGCTATGCAGACCAAGTACTCTCATCTTTTCTCCGCGAATCCAGATTCAGTATAAGGTACTAATCTTCTTAAGATTTCTCTCTATCATGCTCAATTTTAGTTGCACATCATGTTCATGTCAGTCTTGCATTCATGAGTCAGTTTAGTTATGTATTCCATGTATTAGATATGTATTTTCAATATGTAAGCTTAGTCCATCAGTTTCCTCAGCTTAACCAGTTCCATTCAAGGACGAATGATCCAAAGAGGGAGATATTGTAACGCTTCGTATTTCCCTAGTATAATCTAAATCCCAATACATGAGTATTCATATATAAAAATTTTGAAACACTCATTATTTTTCAGTTTAGAGCCTTCTATTAAGTAGAAAATTTAGTTAGCTTTTTAATGATATAAAATTTGCCTAAATTCGATAACCGGGTAAGAAGTTAT
>NW_025828471.1:0-1324 GCF_002878395.1 Capsicum annuum | reverse complement strand
TACTAACGTATTCGCACTATGGTGTTTTATACCATAGGTTCAGAGACACGAGCTCCAGAGCATCAGTAGCATTCCAGTCTCAACAGTTAGAGTTAGCAGTGAGTCCTCATCATTCGAGGACATGACTAGTACTTTATTATCTCATTAATTAATTTATTAGTTGGAGTTAGTTGGGGACATGTCCCATCAACTCCTTACTCAGACAGTCATGTTTTATAGGCTTTTCAGACTACAGTATGTTTAGAAAGTTTTATTTTGGGTATTTATACCCTATTTCAGATGTGATGTCCTATGGTAATTTATCAGTTTTGAACATTATAGTCTTTCAGTTTATGTATCCGTATTTATATAGTATATCATGCAGTATACAGGTATAGATATCAGTCATTGGTTAGCTTGTGGTCCTTCGAGGTCATGAGAATCATGTAGCATTCCAGGTATCAAATTCAGGGCATTACAGCTCAAAACAATAATAGTAGCATGACACTAAAACATTGAAGGACATAGCTGAAGGATTTCATAAAACATTTACTCTTATAGGCATTTTATTGAACACTTGTAGTTCATAGCTTAGTCAAATCATGGGAATACTATGGGACTTGTATAAATAACATGAATTTAATATGGAAAGCACTAAGTCATGGTTTAATTTAATAAGCGATAACATTAAAACATGGAGAATTGAATAATAACAATAATTTCATGGTAACATGGTATAAATCAATAGTACATGGAGATTCATGGATGAAATCATAATTTAAAACATAATAACTTAAAAAGATTATAATTTTATAATTAAAAAGGGTTACTTGGACTCCATGGATGAACATCTAACATACCTGGGATAATTAATTTCTTAAATTTCGTGATGAATTCGTGAGGATTGGTCTTGAATTTGAGAGTTATGATTTCTTGTTCTTGAAAAGGGGGATCTTTAATTTGAGAGGAAATTGAATAATGGTGACTACTTGGGGTGTTTAGGGATTAAATTTCATGTTTTAGGTTAATTAGAGTCTTGGAAAAATACCCAAATACCCCTAAACAAATTTTAAAACGGAAGTTGAAAACTGAATGTCCCAATTTTTGGCCTTAGCGCGATACGCCACTATTGTGCCAAGCCATTGGAAAAGAACAATTGGGACTTGGACAAATGTCGTGATGAGCCACTATCGCGGTAAGCCTTTGGATGCTAAATTTGCCACCTTCGCAACGTGCCAACATCACGGAGGCCCACTGAAAATGGACAAACAGGAAATTGGTCTGCTCTGCGATGCACCATGATCATGGAGTCAAATTGGAAATTGACAATTGTTATTTACACTGG
>NW_025828470.1:0-1075 GCF_002878395.1 Capsicum annuum | reverse complement strand
GCATATACACGTGTATATATCTTGTATATTTAATTTATACATGTGTACATGTTTTATGAATTAGTATATAAGTATATCTATATATATTGTAATGTATATATAATGTAGTATATTTTATAAGTAGTAGTATATATACACTGAATGGTGCATATACACGTGTATATATCTTCTGTAGAAGTGTATATTTAACATATACATGTGTATATGTTTTATAAAATAGTATATAAGTATACCTATATATATTGTAATGTATATATATTGTAGTATATTTTATAAGTAGTAGTATATATACATTGAATGGAGCGTATATGTAACACCCCATATTCAAGTACATATATTGGGTGTATTAAAGTACGTGTATTGGTCTTATTTATATGGAATTAATTTTATTTTATTTTATTTATACCGGAATTTGCCCGTCGATGGTTCCATACGAAGGTTATTGAATAAGATTTCCAACGATATAAAGATTTCCAAAAACGGATAGGCTTCGGATATAATCGAGCACGTTCGAAACTATAAAACGGTGGCCGGGGAATAGTAAATGTGCAGGAAAATTTCCTGCACACAAACTACTGAGGTCAGCCATTTTTTTGGGTCAACTTTGAAAGATCATAACTCCCTTAACATAATGAACTGGGAGAGCTTCAACCTATGAAAAGAAAGATCTTTGAGTCTTCTTTCCAATGCAATTGGTTTCATCCAAATCCGACATCTGAGTAATGAGTTATACTCATTTTACTTCAGCCTCTCAAAACAAATTTTTAGGGTCAACTTCAAACGATCATAACTCCTTGTACAAGACGAACTGGGTGGCCTACTTTATATTAAATGAAATCCCTTTAAATTATCTTTTCAACGATACCAATTTCACCCAAATCCGATATCGGAGCAAATAGTTATGGTCGATTTACTTTAGCCTATCAAAACAGTCCACCATGGACAGATTCGGATTTACTTAAATTTTAAGGGCAATATGGTCATTTTCCATCACCTCATGGACGAAAATTGGTCATTATATACATATACTTAGCCTCATATCCATCATTTATCATCCAAATTATTGAAGAATAAG
>NW_025828469.1:0-1133 GCF_002878395.1 Capsicum annuum | reverse complement strand
TGTTAATAAACTTAACAAAAATCTATAAATACCTAGAAATGGTGAAAAAGAGCAAAGAGATAATGCTTCTAGAATTATGCTGAGTATTAGTGTGAAATGACTATATTGCCCTTGGTCTTCTTCTAACTCATCTTTCTATATAATAATAAATAAATTAATATTTATATGTATTGAAAAACAAACTTTCTACTCCAACCCCCACCCTACCCTCCAGCCGAAGGAACCATTTCCACTTCCCAACAACACTGCATCTCTGAAATACCAACCTCACCACCAACACCACTCTCCATCACCAAATCGTGAAAGTGAGACCATAGCTACCTGAATTCTCCATCCCCACTACCGATCTCGTCCGCTTAAAGTATAAAGAAAGGTGTTTTAAGAGTATAAATGCACAATGACAAGAATAAACTTGCAACCCCACCTCTATCCCCTTCTTTTCTTGATATGTAAATTCAAATCATTAAAATTCAATTTTTGATTTAATTTGTTCAATCAAAACAAGAATCGGACAATTATGGAGCTAATTTAGCTATTGAGAAAAACAAATTTTGATAAAAATAAATTAAATTTTTTTGAAGATTTTTGTGTAAGAAGATGATTTTATTATATAAATTCACATGAAAATATTTTGATATGTATTGGAGATGGTTGATGGATAAGAGTGAAAAAAAAATAAAGGAAGGAGAAGAGAGGGGCAGTGGGGGTGTGAGAAAGGAAAAGATAAGGGGTGGTGGTGTGTGAGGAAGAAGAAGGAAAAAAAAATTAGTGGCTGAAAATTTAAATGTAGGCCCCAATTGTTTTTTTTAACTTTTTTTAATTAAACCATGCTTTAATTTTTTTTGTCACGTCAGTCATTAAAAATAGATTCACTAGAAACCTACTAAATCTATTATACCTATTAAATCCGCACACCCCCTACAAATGGTATCAGAGCACAGCAATTTAAAACGAACGGAAGAGATATATATGTTAGATTCACAAATTAGATTTAGAGTTAAAACAAATTACTTATAATTAATTAATTATGCGAAGACCATTTAAAAATAGAGAAGCTTTTAGAAAAATTAAAGAATCTTTAATTAGTAATTATTCAGAATATATAAGTCTAAATAAAACAAAAGAAAATCCAC
>NW_025828468.1:0-1866 GCF_002878395.1 Capsicum annuum | reverse complement strand
GTTAAGTATCATTTTGGTGTTGGTATGTTTTCGTTTCCTGAGGAAATGCAAAGATTCTAAGTTGAGGTTATTGGTCCGCTATAGAAATATAGCACTTTCGATGCTTAAAATAAGGAAAATATGCTAGTTTCTAAGGCATTTTTGTTATGTATGATCTATTTTGGGTGTAATTAGAAGGAAACCATGTTTTGGAAAATAAGTTCAGGCAAAAGGTAAAAAGGGTGTTTTTGGCAACTTTTGGATTGATTGTGGATTTTGGGATATTTTCAACTTGATCGTGTGCAATGAATGTTCAAGAATCAAAGAAGAGCTGAAAAACTAACTCCCGGCACCTACTAAGTTGACCTATAGACCACAGGTAGGACCTACGAACCACAGGTACACAAAGTAAGTACAAGAGAGCCAAAATCCTGAGAGTTGACTTGCTAGATCTGTTCCATTACCAACCTGTGGTCTGCACCAGTGCCTTGTGCCAGACCGTAGGTGCCACCTTCGTCCTGCCAGACTACAAATACAGAGACCAAGTGGCCACCGACCCTATTTTCTCCTATTTCATTTCTACTTTGTTTTTAGGGTTTTCTCTTTTTCTATAAATACCCTCTTATGTACTTTTTAGTAGAAGTTATGCACTTTTGAAACTCACAAATAAATTTTTATTTCAAGATCTGTCTTTGATCTTGGGATTTGTTTTTATTTACTTTGATTGATTATTTAATTTATGGTTTTTAGTTTCTATTCAACTAATCATTGTGACATCATCTACGCCTTCAATCATGCATGTTATTTATTTCTTCACAAGTTTGAGCGGCTAAAATCTCATAGTTGGTTTTGAAAATTAAGATTCTAGGGGGATGTTGTTATTTAAACTTAATATGATGATTGACTGCCTTGAATAGTTTTGATTCTCCGAGTTAAGTATCATTTTGGAGGTGGTATATTTTCTTTTCCTGAGGAAATGCAAGATTCTAAGTTGAGGCTGTTCGTACGCTATAGAAATATAGCACTTTCAATGCTTAAAATAAGGAAAATATGCTAGTTTCTAAGGCCTTTTTGTTATGTATGATCTATATTAGGTGTATTTTGAAGGAAACCATGTTTTGGAAAATAAGTTCGTGCAAAATGTAAAAAGGGTATTTTTGGCAACTTTTGGATTGATTGTGGATTTTTGGATATTTTTGGCTTGATCGTGTGCAATGAATGTTAAAGAATCAAAGAAGAGCTGAAAAACTAACTCCCGGCACCTACTGAGTTAACGTATAGACCACAGGTAGGACCTAAGAACCACAGGTATACAAAGCAAGTACAAGAGAGCCATAATCCTTAGAGTTAACTTGCTAGATCTGTTCCATTAGCAACCTGCAGTCTACTCCTGTGCCTTGTGCCAGACTGTAGGTGACACCTTCGTCCTGCCAGACTGCAAGTACAGAGACCAGGTGGCCACCGACTTTATTTTCTGCTATTTGATTTCTACTTTGTTTTTAGGGTTTTCTCTTGTTCTATAAATACCCCCTTATGTACTTTTTAGTAGAAGTTATGCACTTTTGACACTCACAAATAAATTTTTATTTCAAGATCTTTTTTTGATCTTGGGATTTATTTTTATTTACTTTGATTAATTATTTAATTTATGGTTTTTAGTTTCTATCCAACTGATCATTGTGACATCATCTATGCCTTCAATCATGAATGTTATTTATTTCTTCACAAGTATGAGCGGCTAAAATCCCATAGTTGGTTTTGAAAATTAAGATTCTAGGGGGATGTTGTGATTTGAACTTAATATGATGATTGACTGCCTTGAATAATTTGGATTCTCCGAGTTAAGTATCATTTTGGTGTTGGTATGTTTTCGTTTCCTGAGGAAAT
>NW_025828467.1:0-2037 GCF_002878395.1 Capsicum annuum | reverse complement strand
AAAATGATGGGATAAATTTAGGTGAACAAAATGATGGATGGGAAGTGTATCATAGGAAGCCCAAAAACAAGGATGGAAAGAGCACTTGGAAGGACCGGTCTCATCAAAATCTTGGTACAAAAGCTTAAGGAAAGAAGAAGACTAAAACTTGGGGTCATCCAAATATTTTTAATATATCGGGAGTGTGCAAAAATGTTTGATCGGTGTGGGTATCTAGATATAATTGGTATGAACCTAGTGATCCTCAAAAACTTGCAATGCCGTAGCTGCATGATGGAGGTTTCCCATCGCCTGTTGCAGTTCTTCCTGTTCGGAATAATGATTGGGAATTATCTGCTAAAGCCACCCCAGCTCATCCCAAGAATACTTCCCTGGTTGCGGCTGATGATAAGGATGGTGATCATGATGCTGAGGATAATGAATTGAAAGAATATGATGTTGCTAATGATAAGGTTGGGGTTCTAATTTTTTTTCTCCAAATACACATAAAATGAAGGTAAAAGTGATAACTTATCAATGAAATATTAAAATTTGGTTATCATAAAATTGTCTTTAACAAAACCTTACATATAAATTAGTAAAGGAAAAATCGTGGCTTTTAATATTTCTTTGATAAGTTATCACTTTTGCCTTCATTTGGGGAAAAAATAAGAACCCTGACCTTATCATCATCAGTATCATGTTTTTCAAATTCATTATCCTCAATATCATGTCCACCGACCTTATCATCATTAGCAACCAGGAAAGTATTCTTGGGATAAGCTGAGGTAGCTCTAGCAGACCAATCTCAAGCATTCTTTTGAGTAGGAGGAACTACAGCAGGCGATGGCAATCCTCTATCATTCAGCTACGTCATTGCAGGTTTTTGAGGATCATTAGGTGCATACCAGTTATATCTAGAACCCCATCTCGATTCAACATTTTTGCACACTTTCGATATATTAAAAACATCTGGATGGCCCCAAGTTTTATTCTTCTTCTTTGCCCAAGTTGTATGGGATATAAGAGAGTTAGATGGTTACCCAAAGAAGGAATTAATTTAGACAACTCATTATTGGAAATTGAGTTTTACCAACTTAGGAGATATGATTGGCATTCTGGAAATGGGAATAACCAATGTATACTTGCCTCTGAGCATTGATATACTAAACTAGTATGTATAGCCCCAATCCTTATGGAAAACTTGGATTTGGGGGCTTGGCCGATGAGTTAATGGTGGACCCATATAGCCCAAGGGTACTATACATATAGGGTGTATCATCTAGCTCAAAAGTAAAACAACTAGTTGAGTCATGACTTCAAGAATGTTTTGAAGCTCATTTTTTATGCCCATGTGTTTAGATATCTATCATGTTAAATTATTTTCTTAATGCTCTCAACTATTTTATATGGAATTCATATTGTTTTTGGTTAGTTCTACGACCAATACATTCCAGGTATAGACTATCTTTCATGGCAGCTACATTGCCTCATAATGTATGTTCTGAGGCACATTCCCGTGGTCCATCATATTAGTAAAATATTTGGATACGACAAAGTTGGTGAGCCATCCATATTTTTGATGGCATTTATTGATATATTAACTTTTTTTGTTTATGGTCCATCCAAGGGCCTTTTCCCGACCTCGACAGTTAGTTTTCAGTAGAGGCTTTGTGGACAGAAATTGTGTGGTGTATTGTCATAAAAATTTCAACATAATTTGATTATAAGAGTTTTCTTAATTTTATTAAATCTTCTGTACCTTGATTAATGTATGAATGTTGCCTATGGTAGTATGCTAAGGGGTCTCTCGGGCCTTTATGGTTTAGGATGCCCGTCGTGGTCAAGGCCTCAGCTCGAGTCATAACAAGCTTTGTATAAGAGAATGGTTCATGGTCCTAGGGTGTCTACAAAGCCGTGTCTATTAGAGTAGTTCTTATGGGTGTGTTGTGTACCACAATTATAATCAGGAGGCTACCGGACATTTAGGAGAAGTTTCTTATTCTTTCAGGCTCTAGATCGTGCTATAGTGTTTTTCAAAGTCATCCAAATTCCTTT
>NW_025828466.1:0-1682 GCF_002878395.1 Capsicum annuum | reverse complement strand
CTCTTCCAAAAATCTCAAGAATCCACCATAGATTTTCTAAATTGAGTTAAGATTCAAGGTTCCCAAGTTAAGGGCTTCAAGAACCCTCATTCAAGAGTACAAATAGAGTTCCAAAAGCGAGAGTTCATCCAAAGCTTCTAATTCAAGGTATGTAGGATTTTGAAAAAGGGTAATCCTTTCACCCTTGTACCCAAAAGCTTATTTAAACTACAATTCTTTGCAATTTATGAGATTTTACATGAAATTAAATTGGGGGTTTTTCACCCATTGTTATTGGTTGCAAGCTTTCGATGTTTTCCTTGAATTGAGAGTCTAATGGCATGATTTTTACATGTTTTCTTGAGAAATTGCAGATGGGTCTATACCCCATGATTTTAATCCTTGAGAAGTTAATAGTTGAAATGTTTGAAACATTGAAGTATATGAGTATGTTTATATTTTGAGATAAATTGCTGAAATTTCCATATTTCTACATGAGTTATGAATCTATATGCTATCTATTATGCTTTTGATGAGTTTTAACTTGAGATTGAACTATGGGTTATTAAGCCCTACTTGAGACTTGAGATTTTATGAACTATTGTACTATAAGAGCCCATGATTTGAGTAGTCTGAGATTATTGAGAAATGTTTTGACCTAATGGTCATTGAGTTTTGAAATCCACTCTACTATATGAGATTACAGATTTGATTATTGGGTTCGTGGTGAACTGTTAGATCACTTCTAAAAGTGGATTTTTATGAGATGAGCGCAGATAATCTAAAGAGAGTAGTGTTTAGCACCGAGCGGGTAAGTTATTATGGTTTCTTACCCCAAAAATACATGCCACCGTAGGTTGGGCTTGAGGCCGAGGCCTAAGGCCGAGTGGATATTGGGCCCGAGGACGAGTTTGTTTAGTGATCACTGGGCCTAGGTTATACTCCCTAGCAAGAGTATGACACCTCTCCCTAACATGAGGTCTCTTTCTTAGGAGGACAAAACGTTGGACTCCATGTAGCTCGCATGGTTTATCTCGGTTAAGAGAACCTCCTTTGACATTTAAAATTCGAGATCAGTTACCTCCCTAAACTTAAGTATTTTCCATTGAGATAAGATATTTTCCTTTAGAACTAAAATACTTTCCCTTGATATAAGTATTTTCCCCTAAAGCTTGAAATGAGATATTTTCCTAACGTGAATGAAATGACTTCAAGTATGTTCCAAAGTTATATGATTTCGAATTCCAAGTCTTTGAGTTCAAAAGAGTTATAAGTTCTTGAGCATTGAAGAAGTTTTACTCTCCATGAGGCATATGCATGAGTTGAAAGTATTGCTTAAAGTTTTCTTTAGCCTTGAGTAATGAGAATAAGAGAAGAGTACAAATTTCAAAGCTGAAAGTATAATGACTCAAGAGATTGTGTTACATGTTCCATTTTACATGATTCATGAGCTTCGCATTTTATACTTATTCAAGCCATGTGAGTCATTACTTATTACATGTATGATTTGATTAAAGAGTATTGATGTTTTATATAACTGCATGCACCCCCACATACTTAGTACATTCTCAAGTGCTGATCCACATATATATCTATGTGCTATATTGTCTTATAATGTAGGTTCAGGTGCTTAATCCCAACCTTGTCAGTGATTTCCGAGTACCTCTATCTATATTCCTACAGTGGTTAGTCCTCATGGTTCG
>NW_025828465.1:0-1322 GCF_002878395.1 Capsicum annuum | reverse complement strand
GGCGCCTAACCTATCGCCTATGTTGACCTAGGCGACATCTAACCTATTGCCTACGCTATCATAGGTGGAGCCTAACCTATCGCCTAAGTGAGGCAATGAGCATAGGCAATGGCTTAGGCGGTGCATAACCTATCGCCTATGTTGACATAGGCGGCGCCTAACTTATTACCTAAGTGAGGCAGTGAGCATAGGCAATGGCATAGGCAGCGCCTAACCTATCGCCTATGTTGACATAGGCGGTGCCTAACCAATCGCCTAAGTGAGGCAGTGAGCATAGGCAATGGCATAGGTGGCGCCTAACTTATCGCTTATATTGACATAGGTGGCGCCTAACCTATTTCCTAAGAGAGGCAGTGAACATAGGCAATGGCATAAGCGGTGCCTAACCTATCGCCTATGTTTACATACGCAGCACCTAACCTATCGCCTATGTTGACATAGGCGGCGCCTAATCTATCACCTAAGTGAGGCAGTGAGTATAGGAAATTACATAGGTGGATCCTAACCTATCACCTATGTTGACATAGGCGGTGCCTAACCTATCGCCTATGTTGACATAGGCGGCGTCTAACCTATCGCCCAAGTGAGGCAGTGAGCATAGGCAATGGCATAGGCGGTGCCTAACCTATCACCTATGTTGACATAGGCGGCCCCTAACCTATCGCCTATGTTGACATAGGCGGCATCTAACCTATCGCCTAAGTGAGGCAGTGAGCATAGGAAATGGTGTCGGCGGCGCCTAACCTATCGCCTATGTTGACATAGGCGGCGCCTAACCAATCGCCTATGTTAACATAGGCGGCGCCTAACCTATCGCCTAAGTGAGGCAGTAAGCATAGGCAATGGCATAGGCAACACTTAACCTATCGCCTATGTTGACATACCTGTATTGTACCATCACTCTTAGACTTACCATCATTGACATGGCTCACTTCCAAATCATAATTGGGACTAATCTCCTCCTTTATACTTCATGCAACTACACTTAATAAAAAACAACAAAAATGATTAGAAGGATGGGTTGCCTCCCACCAAGCGCCTTACTTTTGGTCGTGGCTCGACTATTCTTTTTGAATTTTCATTTAGCAAAAACAAAATCCTAGTAAAATGATGGGTTGCCTCCCATGTAGCGCTTAACTTATTGTCGCAGCACGACATAGTTATCTCGATTACTCAGACTTCATCAAGATATATTATGGCTATACATTTTATCGATTCAGTTGGACCGATATATAGCTTCACTCTTTGGCCATTCAGCTTAAAGACACTAACATCATTGTTTTCTAACTCCACTACTCTAGATGAGTAGACTTGGCTGATTC
>NW_025828464.1:0-1652 GCF_002878395.1 Capsicum annuum | reverse complement strand
TCAATATCATACTACACTGGTTGACGATCCTGCCTCACTCTGAATGGATAATTTTTGTTTATATTTTTGTCAACTGGTACCACTATATCTTCTATGCGCCTACAATTTCCCAGTCCCAATAAATCATCATCTCCCAGGTCCTCTTTATTTAAATTTGGTACCCGACCTGGGTTATCTACAGTCTGTCGATTTAGCTAAGCCCTAGGCAAGGCAGCTAGTCTTTCTTCTTCTTATGAGTCTTCTATTCTACCGATCAACTGAGGTTCTGGATATACTGGTAATAATGGTTTACCTAAACTCTGTGTACTTGGAATACACACTAACTACCCTGCAGAGAACAAAAACAACAAATAAAAGTAAAACCAGTAAACTTATTACGAGTCAATTATCACAGATATACTCAATTTGAAACTGTATTCCCCATCAACGGCGCCAAAATTTGATATGCCCAAATTACACCTCTCTTATTAGAGAGTAAGTGGTCGTTCTCAAATATATAAACCAACAAGGTTGGGGTCAAATCCCACAGGGAATAAGGTGTCAATCAAGTCTATTTGAGATTAAAATGACTGATAGAAATGGTTTCCTTTAATTAGGGGTTTTATCAATCAAACGATGATTAAAGTTTCAACTAGCTTCAAAACTCAAAGCTAAAATTTCAATGGTTTAAATTAATGATAGATAGAAACTAGGGTTGTGATCACTATGATTATTAATCCCCAATGAATAATAACCGTAGTATTGGCTTCTCATGACTTGTCGGAAACACCAAATTATCAGTTTTGACAGTCCATCTAAGTGTTTCTTAACCTACCTAGATGTTGAACTCCTTAATTCTCTCAAACTTAGGAAAACATTCTATTCAAACTGATTTTATCTCGAGTTGATCAATCTTGTTACAACATTAATCATTAGATGAGAACTTAACCTTCCTAAATCCTTATTGATAATTTGCTATCTTTAGTTTATTTCTCAATTCGAGCAAATCAACATAACGCGGGATCTATTATTTGTAACCAATAGATAACTATCATTACAAAGGAATTATAAAGATGTCCCCACAATCACTCAAACCCTAGCCAACTATTAAGTCCATGGAGGAATAATCATAGATCCCACAACCCCAGTTATGGGTTTTAGTTCCACATGATATAGAAAGAGATAGCAACAATCATAGTCATTACTTTTAGAGAAATTAAACTTACAAAAGATTAAGTCTACAGTTTATTCTCTTCGAAGTACAAAAGAATATCCCACAACTCAATCAAAGAATTGAAAATTGAATTCTAAGTTAAGAGGCCCAAAAAGAGGTGACTTCTCCTTTGGAATAAATTCCAGCTACTGATTGAAACCCTAAAAGTTGTATTTTATATCTGTAACTTAATAGAAATTTGAAACTAAAAATTCAAATTTTTGCTCCTTTAGTTGATGACATTTGTGATGACTTATCATAACTCTGACGACATGTATGAAGACATGTGTGATGACTTATCAGGATTGTTGCCTTCCAATTCTATGTTTGTTACCTTCGGCTGATGACAAGTCCTGATGTTTTATCAGGAAGTTGATGACTTATCAGAAAATGTCATAAAAAATACTTGACCCTTTTTGTTCTCTGCCTATGTGTGATAACATGTTCTGATAGCTTATCA
>NW_025828463.1:0-1011 GCF_002878395.1 Capsicum annuum | reverse complement strand
TCTTTGACAAACATCACATTGGTTGATGAACCTTCTCACATTTGCAGTAAGTGTTTTCCAAAAGAAGAGGGATTGTAATCTCCATATAGTAGCATCCATGCCTGAGTATCCACATTGTGGATTACTATGCCACAAGGAAATAAAGTCAATCTTCAATTGTTTATCATCACCTATAACTAAACTTCCTTTCCATTTGAGCTACTCACCACACTAAGTGTAAGATTTAAAAGGCTGTGTCTGAACTTTCTGAATAACAACCTGTGCAGGATCCACCTCCCACCTCCTAGCAATATGAAAATGAGTGTGAACGAGTTGATCAAGCAGGTGTTTCAAAGCCTTTCGGTTAGTTCTCACTATAAAATGGTTGTGCAACAAGTAGAGTGACAATTTGGTAGCTGCAAAATGAGAGCAAGCAATTCTCTGTCATATACAAACATAACATAACTTGATGTTTAGGAGCTAAGGAGTTGCTTATAGAAGCAATAGGGCGTCCTTGTTGCATTGACACAACTCCAATTCTTTTATCACTGGAATTTGTCTCCATAATAAAAGGCTAGGAATAGTTAGACAAGGATAGCACCAGTGTAGAAACCAATGACTGTTTTAGTGTATTGAAAGCCTCATAAGCTTGCTTAAACCAGTGAAATCCTTCCTTCTTCAACCACTGGAGTTCCTATATTCAATTCTTATGTACTCTTCCTTTCCTCGTGAGTCTCCATCATGAAATATTTTCTCTAATAGGCAGGCATTACCCATTCAACTTGAATAGTGTTTCACAACATAGATCATAGCTGATATGTAACCAGACAATACAACTCTACTTTCCTTTTGGTATTGGTCTTGTTTAGAGTAACAGTCTAGTCACTCAACTAATCCACTCGTGGAGTGTTAGGTAGAGTAGTAGTTTGGTAGTTGAGACTTTGCCCCTTCTTCTTTGTTAAATCCCGATCAGGATAGATGGGCTTGCCTTGGTGTGGGTTAGCACCTCGGGCTCTCGTTTTTGCTCTGGCA
>NW_025828462.1:0-2299 GCF_002878395.1 Capsicum annuum | reverse complement strand
GAATTGTAATATCAGAGAAGGCATCAGAAATTTCCACAGATACTAGAAATTCTCTCCTGCCCAATCTCTTGTAAACCGTTTTGTAATGTTTTCATTGAAGTTTCAATAAATTTATAAGTTGTTTAAATCGCTTTTCTTTGTTTTGATTACTTTTCGTTGATTATTCCCAAGATTCGTTTTTTGGTATGGGGGGATCTTGAAGCAAAAGGTTAATGATAGTTCTCCTGAACAGTTAGTCAGGTTCACATTCAAAATATGGAATTCTGCACAAAAGAATTACAGCACTGTTAAAAAGGAAATTTTATCTATAGTGCAATGTATCACAAAATTTCAAGACGACCTTATTAATAAGGAAATTTTACTTAGAGTAGATTATAAATCTGCTAAAGAAATTTTGCAAAAAGACGTTAAAAACCTTGTTTCAAAACAAATATTTGCTAGATGGCAAGCTCTCCTATCTAGCTTTGATTTTTAAATTGAATTTATTAAAGGAGAAAATAATTCCCTTCCCGATTTTCTAACAAGAGAATTTTTACAGGGCCACAATGAGACCCACAACACTGGGAAAAATCTCAGTCAAAAACCAACCAGATCAAACCAAAATGGATAGACCATTTGATTTTCCACCAGCATCATCAACCCCGCTGAGGCCATCAGTCCCCCAGGGCCTGAATTGAAATCAGAGCTGCATTCACGATCCCACAACAAGTATGCATCTTTGGCAGAATATCCAAAGCTTCCTCCACCAATGCCAACCAGATTGGTAGATCTTAAAACCAACAAACCCTTTGATAAAGGATCATCTTCGAGCTCATCGATACAGTCAAAACAAAGCTATGCCTTGAAGTCTCTAGAAACCTTTGCCCAGGCCGTAAATCCCACAATAGCCAAGGCAACACCAACTCCTCATATCAAAGAAGAATTCAAATTCGTTACCACTCAGGTAATGCCCATTATTGCTTTGGATAAAGAATATGAGGGTTATCCGCTGGAGCAACTTATTAAACTAGTCTACAACGACAAAAATTTCGTGGATACGGAGAATCCACTTAAAACCAGAAGATATTATGAAGCCATCTTGGTAGATACAGATTCTATCGAGGTTGAGCATTCAATGAACGAAAGGAATACTGAATATATCGATTATTCTAGGTTCACCATTAAGAGGGTATTAACCACGTTTAACTGGTTTGCAGATCATCTGCACACACCTATAGCCTTATCTATGCCACATAGGCCCCAAACTTACAATTGGTATGACTACAAGTCTGCTTGGTTCAACTTTCTCTATGTTAGACCAGGACACACCTGGTTTGTTAAATACTGTCCTGCTATGGTAGAAGCTATCATACCACGATGGTTTTACGAATGGTGGGTATACTTCGGAGGGATTAAAGAAATCCTTCCTCAACAATTCCTTAATCGCTTTACAGAGTTTTGTTCAAAAGAATGATGTATAACCCTTCCAAAGCACATTCAAATGTGCAAGTTTTTTATCAAGAAGCGAGTTTCTTATATCATCTCCTGGAATTTCGCCAAAGGAGAACAAGATCGAATTAAATATTTATCCAAAGAGATAAAAGTTAAAGGCTGGACCCCTAAGCCAACAGCTCCAAAAACTCCTGATAAAGGAAAAACAACATCTTCTTCAACCAATGCCTCACAGAGTAAAAGGGTACTCAAAGAGAAATTAAAAAGGGCTTTGCAAGATATGGAAAGCCAAGAAGCCAATGAAGAAGAAGTATTACAGCTTCTAGAAGAAGCTTCCTCCACAGGAAGTAGCGACAACAATGGGGATATGCTAAACCCCAAAGGGATAGCTATGGCTTATATGGACCCCTATTAAGAATAATGAAATGACCCCTTCAAAAATAAAGGTTCAAAGAACCGGAATTATTTTTGAAGAGGCATTCTACTATTCCTAGTAGGAATTCATAGGACCAGATGCTTTTCTAAAAGGCAATCAATCAGCTTTACAAAAAGCCAAAGGAATCTGCTTTTCAAAAGAAAAAGCAATCAGCTTTACAAAAAGCCAAAGGAATCTGCTTTTCAAAAGAAAAAGCATTCAGGACAGCTGGACATCTTTCATCTGCTTTTCAAAAGGAAAAGCGTTCCACTCAGACAGCTCTCAGAAAACAGCTAAGGGAATCTCCTTTCCTAAAGAAAAGACTAAAGCATGGCCAGACTTGATCATAGCCTTACAAGTGTACACTCCAGATGTATAATCTTTATTTCTCTTGTCTATATAAGACGAATTGTAATATCAGAGAAGGCATCAGAAATTTCCACAGATACTAGA
>NW_025828461.1:0-1561 GCF_002878395.1 Capsicum annuum | reverse complement strand
TAGCTTATCATCGCTTCCATTAAACTATGTTGAAAAGGACTTGAAACAAATGATAGGTTCTGCGATTTTTTGAAGGGGCAGAAATAATAGTGAATTCACGATTTGAAGTTTAAGAATTTTTACTTCCTATGACTTGTTCATGTGTTTTTTTTTCCTTCATATTTCGGACCTTATAAGGAAAAATTCCATCCGTCGATGATGGTAAGTGAAATGATTGCTAAGTTTGTCTCTCGTTACTAGCTCTCTCGAAAATTAAAAATTACAATCGAAACATCATGACAATAAAATTACATAGACAATAAAATTACACAATACTCCATATGAATACGAATTATGAACTCATAGACTCAAACTCAATGACCAACATGGGTTGTGGTGCCGTGGATGAGGCTGCTCCACCCTTAACCATAGGTCGAGGGTTCGACCCTGGGTATGGAGAAAACTCTGTTGGAGCGTTGCCATCTTAATGGGCCCTGCAACGCGCGATCCGAATTAATCGGGGCTCCAATGCGGGCACCAGACACCGGATGGAAAATCAAAAATTGTGGTGCACAATAGGGGTGTTGTTTATTGAAAATCGGATAAACGGATCGAACTAAATCGTTTTAATATAATCTTATGAGAAGGCAAGTGTAATTTTTTCTATTCTTCCATAAAGGTCACGTATGCATTGCACATAATGCAGAATTCTATACAATGCACATAACTGCACTTTGCAAGATCTTGAAACTTAACTATTATAGTAGTATATACTAGAATTTTAACCCTCAATCTATTCAAACTTTAACATAAATCTGTAATGCTACTATAATTTTAATGTTATATATTCTTTTCTTGAATTCTTATATGCTTGAACATTAAAACTTTCTCTGAAGGGACACAAGTAAAGACGTGTTCACGATTGAAGTTTAATTAATATTATTCCCTTTGTCATATATTCGTAGACCCTATTAATTATTATGTATATATGGATACCAATACATTTATCCTTTAGTTTTTTCTTTTCTTGTTTACTCATGTCAAGTTCAAAATATATTACGAAAAATGGATTTGAATAATTTGGTTCGAGGCCCACTAAGGAAAAAACTGCTTCTTTAGTGGAATAATTCGACAATTCATGTTGAATATAATTTTCATCGTCAATGATGGAGGTGTTATTCGATTCGGGCAATCCCGGAAGCAACGACATTCAAATTATTAGAATTTGAATTGACTTTTAAAAAAGAAAGCATGAATAAATCATGATAACTAATAATCGTTGTGTTCATTTATTAGAATCAAACCTCTATAGAATTCTTCATTACGCTTAAGGCATATTATGACCTTTTATGTAAGACCAAAGAAAATTACACTTGTCTTTTCATAAGATTATATTAGAATTATTTGGTTCGGTTCGGTGAATTGATTTTCAAGAAACTACACCCTTAATGTGCACCACCATTATTAAAAAAAGAAGAAGTTATCCTTGAGTGAATAACTTACACGCACTTTAACTAATTCTACAAAATACCTACTGTTAGGAAAACCAGTTGAAGTTTTGATGATGAACACAGTGAATGAA
>NW_025828460.1:0-1440 GCF_002878395.1 Capsicum annuum | reverse complement strand
AATCAACACATATTGATGTACTAATAGACTCCTATCGAGTCTTTGCACAATTTTTAAAATCTTATAGGACTCAATCGAAAAGGACTATATCATGTATATTCTAAACTTTTTACACTTGAATCAACCTAATAATGGGACATGTCTGAGAACATTAGAGTAAGGAAACAATTTGAGATAACTTTACTTTCATTTGGCCGACACCATAGCATGAATTAGAGCATGAAAGAGGAATATTTTGACTCTATTATACAAACTAGAACATGAATAAAGAGACATTCCTAAACGCCTAGTAGCCTCCTACTTATAAGTGTGGCATGCTACACACCCATAAACAAGACTATACTCGACGTGATTTCACAGACACCTTAGGACCATGAACCATGCTATGATACTAAGTTTGTCACGACTCGAACTGGGGCCCTGGCCGTGACATGCATTCCAAACCATAAAGGCCCAAAACACCCCTATTTGTCTGATAATCATACACATAATTCATGACAAAAGAAATGCGGAAGATACACAATATAACAGAAACATGGTCAAGAATCATATGAAAACGAAAATGGGGAATAGTGTCCCACAATCTAAATCAATATTTCTAAAACCGTCTGCGAAATTTCTACTACATGACTGAAACAATGTGTATCTAAAAACTGGGACAAGGCCCCCAGCAGACCCAAAACTAATAAATGATAAATAAAATAAAAGACATCAGGCCTTCCAAAATATAGAAGGCTCACCACTTGATTCTGCGATCTGTCGGAAGAAATTTACTGGTTATCTAGACCCCTAGATTGTGCCTCCAAACCTAGGAGGGAAGGGGGTCAATACAAAAGTACTGGTACATAGAGAAATCAAAACAGAAGTATAATATTTTTACACAATATAGGTGAGAGCCATTATAAAGAAGTTTCATATAAATTATTTGAAAATACATGGGCATAATGTAATTATTTTCAATAACAATGAAATACAACTGAGCTAGGTGGAATACCCTACATAATTTACACCAACTGTCAAAATTGAGATTAGAGTATATCTGAGAGGAAGACACACAAGATCACACAGCATGGTGTCTCGACCTAATGGTAGTACCCAAGATCACTTAGCTCGGGCTCCTACCTATAATCCCAATTTGGAAATGACATAAAGTCAAGTACTCAAGATCACTTAGCCTGGTACCAAATTCCCGTGTCGGCAAATATGGTTTCTAGCGATGAGCCCTTACACTCAAACGCCTTCTTAGGGCATCCACTTATCTCATGTAAAATCAATGCTTTCAAATTTCATCTGATTCAATCACATATCATATTCTGTAGGGTATTGTCATACTCGACTTGCAAGCCATCAATATCATATTATTCTTCTCATTCAACCATTGTATTCAACATGTTTCAACACAAATAACCCTCTCGTTTTCAAGTCAAAATCATATCAATT
>NW_025828459.1:0-1201 GCF_002878395.1 Capsicum annuum | reverse complement strand
CCATATGTGATTATCTACAGCTTTACATACTCAGTACATATTTCGTACTGATGTCCCCCACGGGGGACCTGCATTTCATGCTGCAGGCACAGGTACCTCAGGTCATACACCGCACAAGTAGGAGCCAGGATATCCAGCTGCTTTTGGTGAGCTCCAGTTTGCTTCGGGGATTTTCATGTCATATCTAGTCACTTTTGGTATTGTATATAAGTTAGTTATATGGCGGGGTGTGTCCTGAACTCAGTTAAATTCTATGTATTATCTAGAGGCTTTGTAGATCTAATGTACAGTCAAGGTGGTATTTTGTTAATAGACGTGATAGCTCCAACGGCAAAGTATTGTATGTACATATATATGTATGCTCGAGCTTATACAGGCAATTATTTCCTTTTATATGTGACACGATGCTGTCCAAATTTTGAGTTGTCATAGTGGTATGCATGGGAAGTATAAGTTTATGAGATGGTTCTCCCGGGCATCCTCGGTTATAGGTACCAGTCTGTCCCAATAGGATTTGAGTCATGACACAGTACAACCTTTCATCCTCAGAAAGATGGTCAAGCATAAAGGACCATTTAGACTTTAGAAGATATGCTACGGGCATGTGCAATTGATTTCAAGGGTAGTTGGGATGACCACTTCCTTTTGATTGAGTTTACATATGACAACAGCTATCATTCCATTCTTTAGATGGATCCATTCGAAGCTCTCTATGGTAGGATATATAGATCTCTAATAGGTTGATTCATATTTATTGAGGCCTCAGTCATAGGGCCTGACTTAGTATTCGGTACCTTAGAAAAATTCTAGTTGATTAGAGAAAGACTCTAGGCTGCTCAGAGCTAAAACAAGTCTTATGCAGATGTTTATAGAAAAGATCTTGAGTTCGAGATTGGTGACTATGTCTATCTAAATATCTCTCCCATGAAGGGTGTGAAGTGGTTCAGTAAAAAAGGGAAACAATTCTCGATATATTGGTCCCTTCAAGACTCTCAGTCGATTCGGCAAGGATGCTTATGTGCTTGAATTGTCTTTAGATCTAGCCTCAGTTCATCCGGTCTTCCATGTCTCTTTGCTCAATAAGTGCATAGGTGATCCAACAGTTATAGTCCATATTCAGAGCATTGATATTTAGAACAATCTCTCTTATGAGGAGATTCCAGTTGAAATCATAGACTATCAAACTCATAGACTGAGGAAC
>NW_025828458.1:0-1670 GCF_002878395.1 Capsicum annuum | reverse complement strand
ATAGCTTTCAATATCATGCTTATTACATATACAACCACACTCCATAACATCATAACTTGGGGTATTCTACATCTTGTACATGAGTGGGCTTTGCAAGTAAGCATAGCATAATTCCATAAGACTAGTTCATGAGTAATCCAACAGTGTTCACAAGACACATTATTAACATGGATGACATTGAATCATAGAGGCCTATCACGAATTCTTCCCTTAGTCACAATTTAGCTATAATGCATGATTTCTATTCTCTTAGGTATTTTGTCGAACACCTTACATGCACAACTTAGGCATAGGTGTAAATCATACAATTACTCATCATAAATAATCAAACTTACATTTTTCCACTCATATGATGTCATAGATTCATAATAACACATAAAGATTCTATCTTGGCATCATTCAACACATAAACATGATCAACAATCCATTCATAACATGAAAACCATAATATATAGTTTTATAAAAGGGTTCTTGATCTTTATGGACGAAAGGAGCCCATGAATGAACACACGCATACCTTAGAAAGGCTGGAGCGTTCTTGGATTGGGAAACTTAATTCTTGATTATCTTGGAAAAAAGCTTGAATCTTTCTTTTGAGAGATGAGTTTGATGTAAACCCAAATCTTGTGGTTGAGAGTGTAAAAGAGAGCTTTTTGAGATGTTTAACTAAAGAGAATGGAAGATAATACGTTTCTTGAGGGTTATAATTCATGGGAAGTGAAGGAAAAAAACCAAATTACCCTTACTACAATGTTCCTCAAGTTCTAGAGATAAAAGCTGACGACATTCGTGATAAGGCATCAAAAATGTGACAGGCAATCAAAATTGTCGTCACGCAGAAGTGAGATTCTGCCTAAGGCTGACACCTTCGTGATAGGGCATCACAAAAGTGGTAAACTCTCACGAATGTCTTCATTTAGGAGCTGATTTCTCCCTAAGGCAAACGACCTTCGTGATAGGGCATCACAAATGTGGTAATCTATCATGAATGTCATTATTTAGGAGCTGGTTTTTGCCTAAGGCTGATGACCTTCGTGATAAGGCGTCACAAATGTGGTAAGCTATCACGAATTTTATGACTTAGGAGCTAGTTTCTGCTTAAGGCTGATGACCTTCATGATAGTGCGCCACAAATATGGTAAGCTATCATGAATGTCATCACTTATGAGATGGTTTCTACCTAAGGCTGATGACCTTCATGATAGGGCGTCACAAATGTGGTAAGCTATCACTAATGTTGTCTCACTATTTCCAGCCTGACATGTTTGAGTAAAATAGGAATAACTCTTTTCTCTGATATCAGATTTTGGAGAAATTGGTATCGTTCGAAATCTAATTCAATTATCTATCTGTTGATAGGTCATTAGATAAAAAATTCTAAGTATAATGAGAGATATGCTTTTTTGAAGTTGACTAAACCAATATCCTTCTCAAGAATTTAATCGATAAGGAATGTTTTGATTCGTTTGATAGCTGGTAGTTATTTGAAGCCTTAATATACATCTAACCTACTCATAAAACTATAAAAGAACCATGGTGTACTATGCATGAGCTTCGTACATGGCTCTATTAGTGGTTTTCATTTTTCAGGGTATTATAATATCTCCCCCTTGGAAACATTCGTCCTCAAATGAGAATGACTAAGATGGAAGAAAAGATCGACTGAAGTA
>NW_025828457.1:0-1038 GCF_002878395.1 Capsicum annuum | reverse complement strand
ATTAAAACAAATACATACATACATACACATAGGATTTCAAATCACTTCTAAAAACATGATTAAAATCATCAATCCAAAACCCCTTTCTTAAAAATCATGATTTCTAAACCCTTTGGATAATTTAAAGAAGATTTATATGCCCATGAAATTTTAGGAAAACCCCACGTACCTTAAATTATAAGATCTAAGAGATGGAACCTAGATCTTGATAGATGAAATCCGGATCTTGATTTGTTTCTTGTAGATCTTGAACTTAAGGCTTGGTTTTTTTTGAATTTCTTGTTCTTGGAGAAAACCCTAATTGATCTTATTTTGAGAGTGAAGAGGAAGTTTTTGATGTTGTAAAACTAATAATGATTGATTAATAACACTTAAGGGCTGATTTAATTTGTGTGAAAGGTTTATTGGAGTGAGGAATAGACCAAAATACCCCTAAGGAACCCCAAAAAATCGCATAATTGCATCAGTTGACGACCAAGGTTGACGGGCCGTCACTCAGGTGATAAGTCATCACCCAGGTCATCACTTTTGGGCTGATTTTCACAATTCACTACCTTAGGCTGACGACCAGGTCTGACGGGCCATAACATAGCTGATAAGTCATCAGCCTCATCGTAACGTTTTTTTAGACAAATACTTCAAAGTAAAATAAGCATAACTTTCTACTCCGATATCAGATTAAAACGAAACCAGTGGTGTTGGAAAGAGGACTCAAAGAAATTTCATTTGATATATAGTAGGCCTCTTAATTCATTATATACAAAGAGTTATGATTGATTAAATTTGACCCATGTTTCGACGCTCACTCAAACTCGAATGATAGGAAATCTTTCAACTCTTCCTTGAGTTAGGGGACCTCTATGATCTTAATTCATGATCAAATAGGTTTCTACACTACATAATTGATTAACATATCAAATTTGTATAGGATTTATGGATTTTGGACATTCTACGAATAGAAATGACAGTTTTCGTTCTAGCCCAAAATACTGGGTGTTACATTATCTCTCTCTTGGGATCATTTGTACTTGAATGATG
>NW_025828456.1:0-1587 GCF_002878395.1 Capsicum annuum | reverse complement strand
AGCATGATAAGGAGACAACCAATTCATATCCAAAATAACATCAAAATTGATCATATCTAACACAAGCAAGTCTATCAAAGTATCACGCTCGGCAAAAATCACAACACAAGATCGATGCACCCAATCCACTACTAAACAATCACCTACTGGGGTAGATACACGAATAAGCATGGAAAGAGACTCAATAATAGAATCAAAACCCGAAGCAAAATACACAGATACATAGGAGAAAGTCGATCCAAGATAAAATAATACAGATGCATATCTAAAAAGAATGAGGAAGGTACCTATAATCACAATATCAGAAGCCTCTGCCTTAGGTCTTCCTGGTATAGCATAACACTATCCATGACTACCAACTGGCTGAGTAGCCACACAACCACCAATACACGCTCTACTATCCTTGCCTCTTTCACCTTTGGTAGAATACTTACCTGTCATACTTGAAATAGGAGTAGCTCTAAACACACGACGAGAATAGTCCTTGGACACATGGCCAATATTATCACACACATAGCAACCTCTATGACCAATCTTAACAAGAGAAAGTACAACTGAGCCCGAACGGCCACCTTGAGCTACTGAACTAGAAGATCCACAAGATGAACTCTATAAAATCACCTGCACTGGCCTACCATGGTATCCAAGAGATCCTCTAAAATCTCTACCTCAAGAGGTCTGACTCCTTAACTCATCAAAATGTCGTGCCTTCTTGGAGCCTCCCTAAGATGCTCTAATAATACCCTCTGTCATCTTACTGCGATCCACAATACTCTAAATAGGAGCTCCAAGCATAATCATCTGAGATGTAGCCAACTAAAGAGAAATATCCAAACCCTTCATAAACTTTCAAACCTTCCCAAACTCGATGGAAAAGCTATGATAGGAATATCTAGATAGGGCATGAAAGTATGCTTGATACTCAAAAACTGTCGTGGAGTCCTGCTCCAAATGATCAAACTCGTCCTACATAAAATCTTACAAACTGAAAGGCATAAATCTCTTCACAAAGGCATTAACAAACTGATCATGTGACAACTTAGGAGCATCAGCAAGCCTACAACCGACAAATGATATCCACTAATTTCTCACAGCATCTCTCAACTAATATATAGTATAAGCCACACCATCTGCATAAAAAGAGTGAAACACAACTCAGAACACAAGATATGAAAGAATTTGCATGATAAGGAATAAAATGATAGAAGTTTCCTAAAGATATCTTATAGTCTCTCAAAGATAGATACGGACGTCTACATACCGATCCGCGAGACTTTATTAGACATCCCATTCTTACACCATTGAGACCAATGAAACATGGCTGCTTTGATACCAATTTGTCATGACCCAAAAATAAGGGTCATGATGGCACTTGTCGTGGCATACCTTGACAAGTAAGCCTATCACCCAAACTGATACAAAAAGAAGAAAAGACAGAAATATCCCACAGTAAGACTTCTAGAATGAATCCAAACCATATAAGTAATCATAACAATGCGAAAAAAACTTATCCAAAATACCAATCATGCCCAAAACCAGGTGTCAATAATGTAAGAACTACTAATATAATCCAACAGTCAAATATAT
>NW_025828455.1:0-1464 GCF_002878395.1 Capsicum annuum | reverse complement strand
TCATCAATGTGTACATGCTTATATCACCATAAAGGTTTACAAAATAATATTTAAAAGCATGATTCTTGAACTCTATGAAAGAATTAAATCCATAGATGAACACTACGCATACCTTAAAGCTTGATCTTGAAAGAGATCTAATGTTTCTAAAGGTTCCTGAAGAAATCATTATGCTTTACCTTAATTTTTCTTGACTAGGGTTTAACCCCTTTGGGAAAGAATTCTCTTGTTCCTGAGGAGATGATCGTGAGAGAAAACCCTAATCTTGTGGTTGAAAGTGTAATAAAGGTTTTTAAGATGTTTTAACTAAAGAGAATGGAATATAATACATTCCTTGAGGGTTATAATTCATGGGAAGTGAAGGGAAAAGACCAAAATACCCTTATGAAATAAATTCCCAGTTGCTGAAAATTAAGTCTGACGACATTTGTGACAAGGCGTCACAAATGTGGTAAGCTATCAAAAATGTCATCACACAAGAGCTAGTATTGATGGTTTCTACCTAAGTCTGACGACCTTTGTGTTAGGACATCACAACTGTGGTAACCTACCATGAATGTCATCACTTGGGAGCTGGTTTCTGCCTAAGGCTGACGACCTTCATGGTAGGGTGTCATGACTGTGGTAAGTTACCACGAATGTCATCACACATGATTTGGATTCTGCCTAAGGATGACGACCTTCATGTTAGGGTGTCACCAATTTGGTAAGCTACAACGAATGTCGTCACACAGTTTCCAGCCTGACATGCTGGAGTAAAAATAGGAATAACTCTTTGCTCTGATATTAGATTTAGACGAAATTGGTATCATTGAAATTATAATTTAATTATCTATCTGTTGATATATCATAAGATCAAAAATTCCAAGTATAATGAGAGATATGCTCATTTGAATCTGACTATGGCAATATCCTTTTCAAAAATTCAATCCTCATACATCTAACTTACTCATAAAACTATAAAAGAACCATGATGTACTATGCATGAGCTTGGTACATGGCTCTAATATTGGTTTGGATTTTTTTGGGGTGTTATATTTTCATTATAAACTCTTGTGTTATTTTAAGTTGGATTTCCTAAAAGTATGAGCATATAAGTATGGGAGTAGTATTTAGCATCGAGTCGGGTATGATTCCAAGTGTCATGCCCCAGAACTATGAGCCACTGTAGGTTTAAGTCCCATAGTGGGCTAAGTCAGTGATCACTTAAGAAAAGGTTCTAGTTCGATGGCAAGGTCTAAATAGCTCTCCCCAACGTGGGTAAGATGTTGGACTCCATGACAGCTCGCATGGTTTATGCCGGTTAGAAGAAACTCCCAATATAAAGAGTAAAAGTACATCTTTTAGAGACTAAGTGTTATGACTCACAATATTTATAAAATATTCTTTATTATTAATGATATATGTTTTTCAGTTATTCAAGCCCAAGGCGAGTCATTTACACATAGCATGCATTCTTTACAA
>NW_025828454.1:0-1029 GCF_002878395.1 Capsicum annuum | reverse complement strand
AAATACCAAATTCACAATTTGAAAGCCTTAGCATGATTTCACATGATAACACATATAGATCAAGTAACCCCGCATGAAACTTATCATAAAATATGGATTTGAAACCCAATTAGTCATTTTAAGCATGGATATTATCAAACCCAACATGGAGATCATGAAATCAATCATACTATAAGTTTAAAAAGGTTTCTTGGACTCCAATGTTGGAAGGGACCCTTAGATGAAAACTTTACATACCTTTGTTGAAGAATTTCTGAAAGTGTATGGTTGAATCTTGAGTTCTTGATTTGGAATTGGATCTTCTAGGGTTTTGTTCTTGAGCAAATTTGAGAAAGAATGACTATACTTTCTCTATAGGGAGTTTAATCTCGTGTTTTGCGGGCTGGGGGTCGAGGGAAAAAGATCTAATACCCCCAAGAATGCGGTCTTTTAATGACTGAAAACTGGGCTACCGATGCACAGGTTAATGCGGTGCATTAATGGCATCGATGCAATAGCCAGTGCATTGTGCCATATTTGCATCGATCCACCTAAATTGGATGCTAGTAGATGAGGAAAATATTAATCAACATGATAGACGATGCGGCGTACCAAGATCGCGTTGCTCCTTTGTTTTAGTATTCCAAAGGAGCTTCAAACGAAGTCCAAAAAATCCAAAACTTGTCTGCAAACACCTACGACATTCCTGATCATAAATTAACTCAAATATCAACATTTAGAGGACGTGAAGGTCATGAAATAAGATTTCCAACTTTTGTTGGCTAAAATGACACCAAGTCTGAGTACTTAGGTAAAATATTCTAAGTCTGGGACCCCTTAACAGGCCTAAAGGACTGAATCAAGCTTAGGATTTTGTGGGGTCTTACATTATTGGTTGAATCTTAATAGAAGAAAAAGATAACGTTTTTTTTCATTGTTTTTTCCTATAAAATGAGAAATCTGTATTAATGATTCATGAAGTATTGATGGAAGGCTTACACACACATACTTTGTGTTCTACTTACAATTATAACATGTTATTTTGACAAT
>NW_025828453.1:0-1163 GCF_002878395.1 Capsicum annuum | reverse complement strand
ATCTTAATATACATGGAATTTTTCATCCCAAGACCTATTAAATAGTAGATAATTGAATTATATTTCCAACGATACCAATTTCGCAAAAATCTGATACCCGAGCGAAGAGTTATGCCCATTTTCGTGAGAGGCAGTAAGGGTGTGCGATGGGCAATGCGCCGTTCAATCAAATATGTGCGATTGGGAGTGCGAGGCATACTTAAATGTCTGCCATAAGGTGTGCGACGTACACCTTAAGGTCTTCCATGGGTTGTACGCCACATACCTTTCTTCTAAGTGCCAAAAACACCCCTATATATGTCTATAACACGGTATTTGTAACGCCCCAGAAAATGGGTCCCGGAGCGTCACACGGTACTTAAGGCTACGAGTAGCCCCAAGCTAACCCTTTGAGCCATTTTCATTTAGTTCAACAAAAATCAACTGGGTTTCCATAAAAAACCCTCAAATATCAATAGAGTAATCATCATCCAAGAATAAAAGAATTTCAGAAAGATAACAAAATACGACTTATTAGTCAGCTCCCAACATCTATATTAGTCTAACAAGCCTCTAAGAGAATCAATAAAACCAGCGAGCCATTGAGAAATACCCTAACTGACTCATACTCAGTTATCAAATGTAAACAATTCCATGAAACCAACATCAGACATCACGTCCTCGGAACATGAGGACTCACCACAACAGAGGATGTAGAACAGCGTGCCCGAAGAATCACTGTCAAACCTGGAACTGAGCACCTGAACCTACATTCCGAGAAAATGTAGCCCACGTCCGAAGATGTGGGTTAGTACCATGGAAAGAAATCAAGTATATAGGGGTGTATGCAGTTGTATAAATATCATCATCATAAATATTTATAAGAAATATGCAGGATGTATGAAAGACTCACATATCCCCAAGAAAATCATCATAATCATGAGAGGAGGAAATAAGTACAATAACATATGTGAGTCATCATATAATTTGTCAATCACTTTTAGTTCATCAAGAATATCAATTCTCATAATGTAAATATCATTTAAATCTTTCAAAAGAATAACTTTCACAATTCCACTTTCAAATCACTTCACCATTCACCATAGACACAAGGAAACACATACACACTGAGAGATCCTATAACCGACATAAATCATGTGAGCTACATGGAGTCTAACGTACAA
>NW_025828452.1:0-1723 GCF_002878395.1 Capsicum annuum | reverse complement strand
CATGTCCGGAAGATGAGAGTAGCGGACAATGAGGATGTTGAGATGGATGTGTCATACTAGGAGAGATAAGATTAGGAATGAAAATATCCAGGATAAGGTAAGAGTGGCTTTTGTGGTGAACAAGACGAGGGAGGCGAGACTCAGATGGTTTGGGCATGTGAAGAGGAAGTGCATAGATGCCCCTGGTGAGAAGGCATGAGAGGTAGGCTATGGTGGGTTTGAGGAGAGGTAGAGGTCAGCCGAAGAAGTATTTGACAGAGGTGATTAGGCAGGATATAATACTTCTGTAGCTTCCGAGTACATGATCCTAGATAAGAGGATATGGAGGTTGAGGATTAAGTTACATGGTTAGTTGGTAGTCGAGCATTTTCTAGTTTTCTTATCAGTATTATTATTATTAATCTCCTGCTATCTTATTCTTCAATTTTATTATTACCTGATGTTTCATTTGTTTTGGTAATGGTATTATATGTTGTTGTTGCTGTTCTTTCCATGTGGCTTCTTCAATACTGTATTTCCTTTTCTTACTGATGTTGATATGCTTTACTCTAGCAGAGGGTTTATTGGAAATCGCCTCTACCTTCACAAGGTAGAGGTAAGGTTGTGCGTGCACCATCCTCCCCGGTCCCCACTTGTGGGATTACACTGGGTATGTTGTTGTTTGTAAGATCCAAAAAAAAAAGCATCTATGTTAGGATTTTTAAGAAGAGATGTTTCATTCTTGAGCAGAAAAGGCATCTTGTTAGCACCATAAGCAGTTTTCTCCTTGCTTTGTAAACTCCCCCCCTCTTCTAAATTCTCCTTCAAGATAGAGTAATTTCTTAGCCATGTTAAATTTTGTATTTAATTTGGATCAGAGTCTTTATGCTGAAGAATGAAACTCAAAACTGAAGGAAAGATTTTCTGAACTCACTACTGGTTCAGTTTCTACAGATTTTCCGATATTTTTGGTTTGGCCAATTTCTTTCTTTGTGAAAATTAGAAATGTAGCCCGAACAGTCGAGTGGCAACTTTTTGTTAAACTAGTAGAACTGGTTTATCAGCACCATTTTTTAAAACGTTTCTTCTAGCTTATTTCAGTTGGATTTATAATGCATCTAGAAGGGTAACTATTTTATTATAGAGAGAATGTAGGCTTTTGTGGATGACCTACCTATCGAAAAAAAAGAAAAAGGATAATTCACCTGTTTCTGGCTCTGTCAATAGCTTTTAGTTGTTTATACGAGATTTTGAATTATTTTACCTAAACTTATCATTAGATACATTTTATAACATTTTCTTAATTTAATTTCCTTTTCAGGTCTCCCGTATATCAAAGAAAAATGTTTGCTTCGTTATGTTTATGGATGAAGCTACTCTAAAAACTCTTACAGCTGAAGGTAAGATGCCAGACAGCATGGGCTTTGTAGGTTTATGGAAGATTGTAGTGGTAAAGAATCTTCCTTTTTCTGATTTGCGGAGAGTGGGAAAGATACCAAAGTTATTGTCTCATCGGCTCTTTACTTCAGCCAGGTAACTGGAATATATTTTTGTTTGTGGTACTGCTTGTATTCTTCTTTATGACACCATACTATAGCTATTTAGCACTGGTTTACCAAACAAAAAAAAAAAAAAAAAACAAAGAACGAAAAAACAAATACGGTTCTCAATGCTTTTAGTCGTGTGCACTGATTTGAAATTTAACTTAAGGGACATCATTTGTGTTTGGTACATTCTCAGCATT
>NW_025828451.1:0-2073 GCF_002878395.1 Capsicum annuum | reverse complement strand
ATATTAATTAGGGCTCTCAAGGGTGATTTATCTCCGTACCTCTTGGTGTTAAGGCATGTTACTCTCCCTTCATTGTAAATTTTTTAAAAGCATGTGATTTGAAGTATTATTCATGAAATACTGTTGTTGGGTTTTGAACTATCTGTTGAGGGTTTGTAATATAAATTATTTAAATGATCCGTCCATGCTATCTATGAAACTATTATATTTAAATTGATGGTTGGTAAATGAATTGGGGTGCATAGGAATGGTGGATAGAAATAGCGGTACAGTGGAATCCCTAAAGTGATTGTTTTGGTATGGAAATTGGTAATAAACTCAACCCATTTGCATAATTGATTTTGGTTTATACATTATCACATGGCTTGGGTTGTTTTTTGAAACTAATGCATGATATAAATGGTTAAATAGTTAATGATGATTTTTAAAACCTTGTGGGGGACACGGGAATATCCCAAGTAATTTTAATAATGGAGTCTGCGAGGTACATGGAAATCCCCTAAGACCTGGCTTAATGACATTACTTACAAGCTATGGTCTGTATAACGATACCACTTAATAATGCCATAATAATTGACTCCTGGAATTGGTGGTTTGGCTATGTGTTAAATGTTTTAATTGGGCAATAATGAGGGTTGTGGTAGCTAGCCGTGAAGGTGTGAGTCCAAAGGATGGACACCGAAAAATCATGTTTGCCGATATGAAGGTTGGTCTTGATTACTATGTGCTTGCAGGGTCCAATGGAATCCCCCAAAACTATACACATATATATGTATCATGGAGGGAGAAGGGCACAAGAGAATCCCCGACCATCTATGATATCTCTAATTCATACAACTACATGCATTGGGGATCGTTCAGGAGTATTACTGGATCCATATAACCCATGGGTAGACTTATGATGGTAAAGCTGCACAACCCAGGTTAAATGTTGTAAAGTTCACCCTAAACCTTGTCCCTGTCCTGGCATGTCTATATATATATGTATTTGCATATGGTTATGTGCATTGATTTGACTTGGTTTTGGATTGATGACATTACTTTTTCCTTATTACTAAGTTACATGCTAGTGCTAACCCTGCTAACCGTATTCGAACGCTGTATCTCCATGCGATGTAGGAAATAACCATACTTCCATTCCTCCTACTCAGTGGTGTGGTGATTCGGGGATAACTTTTAAGTCAGACTGAAGTGGTGAGCTTCCCTACTCTGGAAGACCCCATTTCATGCTATGGATTTCTTTATGTCTTTATTTTTCCTTTTGGTTTTGGTTTGGATATGCTCGGGGGCATGTCCCAATTGGATATTCTTTGTTTTTTATTAGAGGCTTTATCGGACTACTGTGGGCATAGGCAGTGTCGGTATTGGTATTGGTAGTGACATGGGCATTGGTTGCAGATTTAGCTGTGGATGGTTGGTGTTGGGTATAAAATTATCATGATATATTTAAGTTGACATTCTCTTATCTTGTTATATGTTCAGAATTCATAGGCATTGGGTGCAGGGTGGTCAATGGTTTGGGTATTGGGGGTGGTCTCTGGTCCTGGTTAGACTTGAGATACCCTTCACAGCTATGCCCTGGTTTGGGTCATGACACTCTACTAACGGGGTAACCTTCATATTCTACGGTGGTGCCTTAGGTCTGGAACTTAGGGAATGCAACTAACAACTCATGCCTAACTGACAGAGAAGCCGCCATCCCTGCATTCACTCGGTGCTAAGTGTTATTGCTAACTTAATGACACTCTGATTGACTTGCTACTTGAAAATGGAAATATGTAAAAATATATAGGTATCGGGTGTTCATAACCCTCCAACACTGAATGATACTTTAAATACAATAACATCATTTAAAACACTGTAAGGAAATTCATGATTCAAAGACCCAAAACATAGTATATTTCACTAAACTGACTAAATCCATGAATTTAAATATGGGAATATGATAAACTTGGGAGGACAATATGTTCACATGGTTTAATTCACGAATTGGTAAATTAATATGGTGTAAACTGAATATAATATAGGTGATTTAAATTCAAAGAACGTAATAACATAATTCACATGGGAAAC
>NW_025828450.1:0-1050 GCF_002878395.1 Capsicum annuum | reverse complement strand
GGCTAACAAAGCTCCCGCAATACACAAGGTCCGGAGAAGGACCGAACCACAAATTCCACAGTCTCATCCTACATTTCTGCAAGAGACTGATTCCACGACTTTGACACGAAGCAGCAACATTACCACTTAATCGACCAATAAGCAATGTCAAGATTCGATGTATAACTAAACACTAAAATGGGGTATGCCTAAAAATAAAATTCACAACTTCCAGCAAGATTACTTGGAAATCTTTATCAGCTACAAAGAAAGATACTCGACTAATAAAACGTCCCGCCCAATGCACTAAAGCTCCTGTTGTGCAAAAGGTCCGAAGAAGGACCGAACCACAAGCTTCGCAGCCTTATCCTACATTTCTACAATAGGTTGTTTCCACGGCTTTTACACGTGGCAGCAACATTACCAATTAATCGATCAATGAGCAGTATCAAGATTTGATTTTTAACTAAACACTAAAATGGGGTATGCCTAAAAATAAATTCAAACTTCCAATGGGGAATCATTATCAGCTACAAAGACAAACACTCAACCAATAAAACGGCCAGCCCGGTGTATAACGCTCCCTCTATGCACAGGTCCACAGAAAAAACAAACTAAAAAGATGCCCTTTATTCTACACAGCCTCACACTACATTTCTACAAAAGCCTATGACCTCCTTATCACGTGGCAGCAACATTACCAATTAATCGACCAATAAGCAGTATCAAGATCCAATTTTTAACTAAACATTAATATGGAGTATGGCTAAAAATAAACTTCAAACTTCCAATAAGCTTAATTGGGAATCTTTATCACCTAAAAAGAAAGACACTCGATCAATAAAATGGCCCACCCGGTGCACTAACACTCCCCCTATGCACGGGTTCAGAAAAAAAACCAAACCACAAAGATTCCCTTTATTCTACGCAACCTCAACCAACATTTCTGCAAGAGACTACGACCTCCTTATCACGTGGCAGCAGCATTACCAATTAATCGACCAATAAGCAGTATCAAGATTCGATTTTTAACTAGACACTAAAATGGGATATGCCTAAAAATAAAATTCA
>NW_025828449.1:0-1187 GCF_002878395.1 Capsicum annuum | reverse complement strand
ACCCATGGTTGGAATAACTGGTCCTTGAGCTTGTCCAGCAACTATACGAGCCAATAATTGTACCACATTCCTTAGATCTTGGTCATTAGCATTAATAGGTGGTTCTACGGATGCGGTTCTTCTCCTTCTTAGCTCTTCTGGATAGGGAGGAGTAGAAGAAGTGGGATACAAACTCAGCTTGAGCCTCGCTTTGATTAGCTTATCTAGGTGGTGACTTGCTGGTCCCTTCTCCGGCAGCCACAACCTTTCAATTAAAAGGAAAAAAAATAGATTCACTGGTTAAATATGACTTCACCTACAACATAGGCTCTATTGCACAATCTAAGATATGAAGAAAAAGAGACAACCCCTAAATGCCCATAGCCTCTTGCTTATAGATATGGTGCACAACACACCCATAAACAAGACTCTACGTAGATAGGGCTTTGTAGACTCCCTAGGATAAACTGCTCTGATACCACTTTTGTTACGCCTCAAATCCTGTTAGGGCGGACAGGCACCCGTAGCCGTAAAGGCCCGAAAGAACCAATTCATAACCTTGTACTTCCCATGCATGTAACTGTAACAACCAAATGTTCTGACAACATAATATTATGTATTGATGAAAATAACTACACACGCACTCCCAAACTGATATGTACAACATTTGGCTGATGGGGCCACCATGTCTAAAATCAGGACACTACCATAACTTTACATTAGTCTAAAAAGCCTCTAAAAGATCCCCACCCTACTCTTGACTTACTGTACAATACCAAAATATATGGAACAGACTCGAAAAGCCCTAAATCAACTTGGAGCTCACCAATAGTCCCTGAAAAGCCTGCGCTACTACTACTGAGTTGTATGAGCTGAAGTACCTGTGCCTGAAGCATGAAATGCAGGTCCCCCATGAGGGACGTCAGTACGAAAATATGTACTGAATATGTAAGGTAGAAGGTAACAACACACTTGATACGAAAGCTCAATAGAAATCTGATACAAGTGTATAAGTAGTACTAGTAGACCACCTTTATAAATACTTGTGGGACAATGTACATTACATTCTTTCTTCGTTTTACCTTCTTACTTCATAATCTTTGTAAGCCATATAATACAAACGACCAGCTGATCAGTGGTAAATAGATAAATTAGGATCGACCCATGATAGGCTTATGCCCCTGAGTTGCCACCTACATATAAAGATT
>NW_025828448.1:0-1537 GCF_002878395.1 Capsicum annuum | reverse complement strand
GGTGAGTCCTCATGTTTCGAGGATGTGATGTCTGATGTTGATTTCACAAAATTATTTACATTTAATAAATGAGTATGAGTCAGTCGGGGCATGTCTCAATGGCTCGCTGGTTTTATTGATTTTCTTAGAGGCTTGTCAGACTAGTATAGATGTTGGGAGTTGACTAATAAGTCATATTTTGTTATCTTTCTGAAATTCTTTTATTCTTGGATGATGATTACTCTGTTGATATTTGAGGGTTATTTATAGAAACCCCGTTGATTTGTGTTGAGCTGAATGAAAATGGCTCAAAGGATTAGCTTGGGGCTACTTGTAGCCTCAAGCATCGTGTGATGCTTCGGGACCCATTTTTTGGGGCGTTACATCTAGAGACTTTGTAGACCAATGTAAAGTTAAGCGTGGTAGCGTGTTATCTTGCAGATGTTATGGCCCCAACGACCAAGTCTATTATGTATATAGTTTTAGGGCTTGTCGTTTATATATTTTTTTTCACTAAGGCATTATATCCGTATATGGCAAAACCTTTTCCTATTATAGTTGCATGCATGTGAATTCCAAGGTTATAGGTTGGTTCTCTCGGGCCTTCACGGCTACGGGTGCATGTCCGCCCCAATAGGATTTGAGGCGTGACAGTCTCATCCTCCTAAAGAAGAAACCTTACATTGGGGAGAGGTGTCATACTCTTTCCACTAATTATAGCCTACCCATGTGATCGATCACAAGCTAAATTTGTCATCTATATAGAAATGGGAAGAATCTGATAATCTGTACCTACGTTGTCTACGTAGTTCTATGGAAGTAGGATGCGTTAAATCCATACTTCTTGCTCGATGCTAAATACTACTCCCTTTTTAGTTATTACACTCATTCTGTTGGAAATCCACTTTAAAACTAGCATAACGGTTTATCTAAACCAGTTATCCAATCATCTGAGTAAATCAGTAATTAAAGCTATTCTGAGTTTTGTAATCTGTAATAATCTGTAAAGTGGATGCCATAGCTAATCTGATGATCAAAAGATCAAAGCTTCGTTATGAAACTGAAATAATCAACTCATAAGATGCTTAAAGCATCATCTTTCTCAAAATCTCAACATATAAACTTGGGGTTTAAAACCCATGTATAAAACTCATGTAGAAATATCATAGTAATCATGCCCGATAGTAAAATCAATGATAATTCATCCCAAAATCTGAAAATTACTGTAATAAGCATGAAAATAGGAAAATAAACATGTAATTCAACTTATAATTCACTTGAAATCTCATAATCTTGTAAATGGAACCATTGGGTATCAACCTAATTTCAATTTCATGGAAAATCATATAAAATCAAATAACTTTGTAATTTAAAATAAGTTTTGGGCACAAAGATGAAAGGAGTATCCTTGTTCATAACCCCACATACCTTAATTGATGCTTAGATGAAGAAACCTTGAATTTTGGATTCCTATTGAGTTCTTGATGATGGGCTCTTGATTATCTTGCTTCGGAAATCCTCAATTTGAAGCTTTCTTGGAAATTTTATAGAGGATTTT
>NW_025828447.1:0-1281 GCF_002878395.1 Capsicum annuum | reverse complement strand
GAGAAAAATAATGTTCTTTGTTTGATTAAAGTTTATGAAAAAGTAAAGATTTACTTTAACAAAAAGATTACAATGTTTATGATGTCAAAGTATGTAAACTAATTTGATTAATTTAATTTATTAGTGTAAACATTAACGATCTAAGTTTTCATAAACGCGAGGTGAAGTTGTATAAAGAAAATTCCGCCCAACACCCCAAAAATAAAGTTTTCACTTTAATAACATTTGTACAGATATAAAAATACAATACAAAATTAAAAGGGCCTCTTTGAATGCAACTCTCGACGAGTAATCCAAATAACCTGTATAAACACTTGTAAAAATGTTAGTAACGAATAAATAATAATCAAAATAAATTGAACAAGTAAGTGTGTATATAAATATTTAAAAAGATATTTTTTTTGTTTAAAAGTGGGCTCAGATAAAGTCATGATTGCGAAATGGTTGTTCAATTAATTGACCGTACTAAATCGCCTAGCCAAGATATGAACTGTAAAATCTTGTGTTGTTATAAAGTTTCACCATCGCCCAAAAAATATTTATTTATTACGTATGTATACGTAAAAAGTCCGTCTTTTGTTTACGGAGGCCTCAAAATTAATAATAATTTTTTCATTGGCCAAATGTGTAGTATCCATTCACTATCAATGTAAATAAATGAGAAGGACAAAAATCGTCCACAAATCACTCCAATAGCAGCAAACTCAAGGGAAACAAAAATGGTCAATAACAGTGGAAATAAAATAGCAAAGCAAACAGAGACAAACACACTATCTAATTAATTTAAATATCCATCCAAACGGTTTTGACCAAATTGTGTAGTAAAGAAAAAATATTAGAGAAAAGGGATGGCTCGTAGCTGTTTCTCGGTGTTGGTAGCGGCTGTTGTAGTGGTTGATGACGGCAGATCTGGGAAGAAATTTGATGCTCACCGGTCATCACCTCCGGCGAGCTTGCGGCGAGACGTAAAGGGAAAGCTTGTAGCATGGGGGGTGGTATTGTTGGGCGGCTGTTTTGGGGAAGAAAACCGTATGGAGGTGGCGCGTGAGATCAGATGAACTGTTGGTATCTACGGAGAAGACGAAATTTTAAAAATGGAAACTATGTAGTAGGCGTCTGCATATATATTTATATGTATGCCATTGCTGTTAATGGTAAAAAATAAAACAAAAATGGAGGTTGTTTTTCTATGTATGCGCGTGTTTGTGTGTTTATATATATATATATTTTTGTGTGTGTTTTTGAAGAGAAAAATGGAATAAATAAAATATGCTTGTATAT
>NW_025828446.1:0-1914 GCF_002878395.1 Capsicum annuum | reverse complement strand
CCCCAGACCCCACAAAGTGGGAATACACTGGGTTTGTTGTTGTTGAAAATTCAAAATAAAGAATCATTTTTTGCAAAATATAAATTATGGGTTAAGTTATATATTTTAAAAAAATTGAAATGACAACTTAAAAGGAGAATTTGAGATTTGAAATTTAAGTTAAAATTTTGTGCAAATCTCATAAACAAAGTTGATTTGAAATCAAAACATTCAAATTGAGAACGCAAATGCTAGGACCAAACACCTACTTCGACTAAAGTGATGATGCAGAAGGCAATGTCGTTAGCTATGTGAACTATTGAACAAGGGGCTCATTGGGCCTTTGCTTAACTAAGTTTCAGTAATCCCGGGAAATTCCGAAAAAAACAAAGCTCATTTTGATGCCATAAGAGATTTCGACTCACATTAAACAAAGACCATTAGATAGGCAAACATATATAGATCAAGAAAGGGGCATGCATAAGCAGCTGAATATCAGCAAAAATAAAATACGAAAAGTCTGAATTGAGATTATATTATAAACGAAAGCAAAAACAAAATAATAAAATGCATTTTCAGATCTAAGAATGTTATCGAATCGACAGTACATAAGGAGAAAACATGGTCACATCAAGCAAAGATCTGAAAGTATCAAAAATTAATCATAATAGACGAGGAATTAATGCTAAACAATGGAAGAGATCTCTTACCGTTTGTTTAAGCTATCAGCTTCCTCATCAGTGATCTGTCCACCAAACACCGCCTTACTGATTCCATCAGAAGGCTGTCAAAGAAACAGTTACAAGATAAGCAAACCCCCAATGAAGAAAGAAAATACAACAACATGCCCAGAGAAGTTCCAACAAGTGGGTAAAGTGTACGCAGATGTTTACCTGTTTCGATAACATCTTCGGCTCAATAAAAGCAAATCAAAGTAGTAATTAAAAGAAACAACGATGGTAGAGAAAAATGACGAAATAATAAATGACTCGCCTGATGAGAACGAGACGCACTGCCGGAGGCGGCAACAGAGGAAGAGTTGGACGACGGAGGAACTTCCGACCAAGTCAGAAGATCGGCAGTGGAAGTATGGGAGCTCCGTACAGGTGTTGCTCTATCCATTCTGCGATGATGCCTCTCACTTCTCTTCTGCTTTTACTCTAAAATATCTCGTCGGAAAGTACAAATTTAGGTGTTTCTTTAACAAAAACTTTATAAGTTTTTCTTTTATTTTAAAAATCAACTGGGTGCAAATATTGGAGTGCATATTGTTTTCTAGCATTGATTACTTTATCCAAGAAAAGCAAAAAGATTTGAAAAAGCAGCAACTTTGGTAACGCTGTCAAAGGGTGTTGGAAGCTAAAACATCACATTTTTTCTTCAACCTCCTGGGACCCGGGATACAAAGAATCTTTAAATTACCGAAGGGAAAAGGATTAAAAATATTCCTTACGTTAAAAAATTGATCAAATTTATACTTTTATTATATTTTTGGATTTATATATATCTCGTCGTTGTAAAAGTTCACATATGTACTATTCAACTAACAGAATAACCCAATTCATTTTAACTCTAACTCTGGATATAATTCTAATATATATTTCTCTTCCGTACTTTTTAAATTGCTGGGTTTTGATACCATTTGTAGGGGGTGGTGCGCGGATTAAATAGATTTGTTAGGTTAATAGATCTATTTTTATTTTTGCGTGGATATTTTTTAAATTTTGTTTCAGTATCTTTTAATGATTTTCTTTTTTCGTAAGATATATTCATTAATTATTTTATCCTGTAGTAATTGCAGAGTTACAAATTTCTGTATAATAATTTATCCTATCTGTGCTATAATGTATATCTAATTCTAGATTTTCAATGTTATTTATTATCTTATGTTGTTCTTCTCGTAGTGAGTTTTTTAAATTATATAAACTATCACAA
>NW_025828445.1:0-1561 GCF_002878395.1 Capsicum annuum | reverse complement strand
ACCTTTCGATGACTGATTTCCATTGATAATAATATTTAAGAAAATCCCAATTTTGAAATCCCGAACATAAAACCTCAACGACGAACCCCAACTCGGTAAAGCCTTCACTGTTTCTCGCCAAAACCGAACCAAAATCGAGAAATAACAGAGACCCGTATCCGAAATCGTACTCCCCGTTACTGTTTCTCTAGTTTTACAACGAATTTCATCCGATTCAGATGAAGGTATTTCAGGTTTTGGGATTTTGGTGGAGGTGGAACCGATTTTCATCCCCCGTAGCTCCGGCGAGCTCAAACGGGTCGGAAATTAGAGAACAGATCTGAACTCAGGCGATAATGATGTTTTTCCGACGAGAACTCGCCAGAATAGCCAGCCTCCGCCTAATTTCTCTCCCGATCTCCCTCTATTTTTCTCTCTGCTTTTTCACTCAATCACTCAGCTACTCCCTTCGTCTATCTCTCTTGTTTCTCTCTCCCTTTTTCGATCTGGTGTGTAGCTGTGTGTGCGCGAGTGGTGTGCAAAAATTAGGAGGGCGTCTAGTATTGTTGTATGTAGCTGTTCTCCATTGTTGTGTAAAATACTGAAATTCTGTTTGTGCTGTGCGTGTATGGAATTTTTTTTTGTGCGTCCGTGAAGAAGAAAGATCCCCCAATGGAAAAAGAAAAAAAAAACCTTTTCTATATTGTATTACTGTATATATTGAATCAAAATCCTGTGGCCCCCTACTCCTTTTTTCTCAATTGAAATTCTATTCTTTTTCTTGCATTCCCTGGGAGCTTCTGTTGTGTGCCCCTTTCCCCTATACCGCGTATGTGTATTGAGAGATTAAGGTGGGGTAGTGGGGTGGGGTAGGTTAGTGTGGTGGGTGAGTTGGTTAGGATAAGATAAAATTAGTTAGGAGTTTTGTTAGGATAAGGAATATTAGGGATTTATTAAAATTTTGTTATTATTATTATTTTTTATATTTTTGTGGGGTGTTTTGCGGAAATTTTGACTTTTGAAAGAGAGTCGCCACTTAATTTTGAAAAGAAATTAAGAAACCTTTATAAAAGTTACTTCAAACGATTCAAAACAGAAAAATCGTTTTAAATTAGAGATTTAGATAAGCGATTCCTATTAACGTTTTAGGAAGGTGTTAGGCACCTAAAACGTCCGCTAACTTGCGATTATCCGGACTGTTTGAAAATCGTCTTTTGATTAACTTTGAAAAGATTAATTTGTTGAAATAGTGATTTAATTTTTTTCAAAAAAAAAGACGTGTAAAATAGATTTAGGCGACTTAGTAGGAATTTTAACTAAGTCTAAATAAAACTAATAAACAAATAAACACATAAAACGGGAAGGGAGGAGAAAGTAAAGGATTTAGGCTATTGGGCCCAAATCAACGAGACTTGTCCTAGTCTAGTTGGGCTTTCGACCCATTTCACCTGTCCTAAACTATTTTTCGAGCCTTTGGCTCGAGTCTTGCTCCACCTGTATTAAATACAACTTTGGCTTCGAGGCCAAAATGAATCAATAAATAAATGACTAAATGAATAAATAAAAAGAAGACAATAATAAA
>NW_025828444.1:0-2321 GCF_002878395.1 Capsicum annuum | reverse complement strand
TTATGGTTATTGGTTGGTAATAGATGGTTGGACTTGTTTAGGTTGGTTACAATTATAGACCTATTCCAGAGTCTGGCATTATAGTAAACACTATCTTGTTATATATTTAAAATTCATCCTACTTAGGGTGAGTATTTGGATAGTTGTGTTTGGTATTGAGGGTGGTCCCCGGTCCTAGTTGGACTTGGGATACCCATTTCGATAAGAACCCAGGTCGGGTCGGTCAAGTTGGTATTAGAGATTTGGGTTTATGGTCAATAGAAAATCCATAAAGTTGTGTTGAGTAGAGTCTCATTTAAGGTTGTGTAACGCGCTATACTCATAATGGAGAGGCTACAAAGCATTTAGGAATGTTTCACTCTCTTGGTATTCTATATTCATGCTTGGAGTTTAAGTCCTAGAATCTTCTCTAATCTTGGTTTGTTTACTTTTCATATCATGCCTCGGTGATTTGAGAAGCAAGGTAACTCTTTTGTCCCAACTAGGGTCAATGTTAAAGGGACGCATATATTTAGGGGATCCATACTCAGTCTAGGAGTCTAGTTCCTAATATTTCTAGATCTCCATCGGTTGCTACTAGTCCTCCTCAAGGTGAGGTGACTAATATGGAATTTTGTTAATATATTCATGTTATTTCTTAGTTGGTTACTGCTAAGGCTAAACGGGATGTATCTGGGTTTCATCTGTTAAGGCCACAAGGGTTGACTAGTTTATAAAGCTGAATCCTCTTACTTTTACTTGTGTAGAGGTAAAGAAGGATCCTCAGGATTTTTTGGATAAGATGGAGAAAATCTTTAGGGTGATGTAGCCCATGAATGTGGAAGGGGTAAATTTTATTGCTTACCAGATTAAGGATGTGGCTTACCAATGGTATGAATAGTGGTATAGGACAAGGGGTGATATTGAGGAGTCAACTTTTTGGGAGACTTTCTCTAATGCTTTACTAGATCATTTTTTTCCTCAGGAGTTGAGGGAAGCAAAGGAGGAGAAATTTGTCAACCTGAGACAAGGAAAAGTGTATGTCAAGAAATATGCCTTGAAATTTCATCAGCTGTCAAGGTATGATTTGAAATTGGTATTTGATATAAGGGTAAGGATGAGAAATTTCACTTTTAGACTGTCTCAAGATTTGATTCTTTAAAGCAAAACTGCATTGCTGATCAAGAATATAGATATTTTTAGGTTGGTGGTTCATACAACAGGTGGAAGAGGAATAGAGAAAATAAATTGAGTTTGGGGAAAGGCAGGGTAAGAAGTTTAGGTCATCTGGAAAAGAGAAAACAGGTTGAGTTTGGGGAAAGGTAGGGTAAGAATTTCAGGTCATCTAGACAGGGTGGTACTTAACAACAAGGTGATCGGAATGACGGTAAGTGGCTAAAGAAGAACTGAGGGAGTTCTGGTTCCTTCTCTATAACTAGTGCATCTTTCTTGAAAAAGTTGAGTTTTAGGCATCAGTAGGGTGGTGATAATTTTTGGTCACAGGGTGCCCAATCTCAAGCAAGTGGGGTCATTTGGCCTCATCATGCCCTCCGTACCAATTATGTGGTAGGTTTCATAGAGGTTTGGTGATGAGGGGAGGGACCGGTGTTCTAAATATGGTCAGCCATGCCATATGTTTAGAAACTATCTAGTTGATAAGGGTGGTTTAGGAGCGAGTAAGGTTATGGTTGCTTCATCTTCTGCTTCTGGACCAAAGGGTGATACTTCTGCATCTATTTTTGCTTCTGGTACCAGAATAGGTCGGAATAGGTTATATTCTCTTACTACTCAGTAGGAATCTGAGGCTTCACTTGATATTGTTACTAGTATGTTACAACTCTTTTCTTGTGACGTATATTATTTACTTGATCTGGGGTCCACTCTCTCTTATGTGACCCTATTTTTGGCTGTGTACTTTTGCTTTGATCTTGAGGTTATTTTGGATCCTTTTTCTATTTCTACCCCGGTAAGTGACTTTGTGGTTGCTAAAAGAGTCTATAGACGATGTGGTATATGTTGGTAGTAGGTAAGCTTTGGTGGATTTGTTAGAAATTAATATGGTGGATTTTGATGTTATTCTGGGGATGTTCTAGTTACACTCTTGTTATGCGTCCTTTGATTTTTGGACCCGTAAGGTTGTCTTTAGATTCCTTGGTGAACCGATTATTGAGTGGGAGGGTGATTCCCTAACTCCTAGGGAGAGGTTTATTTCTTATTTAGAGCTCGAAGATTAATCTCCAAAGGGTGTCATTATTATCTGGTTTAGGTTAAAGATTCTAACTTGGAAAGTCCTTTTTTACATTCGGTTCTGGTGGTGAATGAGTTTCCTGAGGTCTTTTTGG
>NW_025828443.1:0-1263 GCF_002878395.1 Capsicum annuum | reverse complement strand
AGAAAGGAACATTCATACTTTTGAAGATATGATAAAGGCGTGTTCCAATGACTTTAAGGGTAATTGGGACGACCACTTGCCCTTGATTGAGTTTGCATATGATAACAGTTACATTCTAGTATCCATATGGCTCCATTAGAGGCGCTCTATAAGAGAAGATGTAGATCTCCAGTTAGTTGGTTTGAAGTGGGTGAGGTTGTAGTAGTAGGGCCTGACTTAGTATTTGATGCCTTAGAAAAGGTTTAGTTGATCAGGGAAAGGCTTAGGACAACTCACAACCGATAAAAATTGTATGCCAATGTGCGTAAAAAGGATCTTGAGTTTGACATTGATGACTACGTGTATTTCAAAATCTCTCCTATGAAGGGAGTAAAGAGGTTTGGCAAGAAGGGGAAGCTCAGTCCCCGATATGTTGGTCCTTACGGAATTCTCAGCTATTTTAAAAGGGTAGCTTATGAGCTTAATTTGCCTTTAGACTTAGCTTCAGTGCACCTAGTGTTTCATGTCTCCTTGGTAAAGAAATGCATAGGTGACCCAGCAGTTGTAGTCCTTGTAGAGGGTATAGATGTTAAGAGCAGCCTCTCTTATGAGAAAATTCTAGTCGAAATCCTTGATTATCAGATTCGCAGACTGAGGAAAAAATAAGTCTCTCTAGTCAAATTTCTTTGGTGGAATTAGTCTGTTAAGAAAGCTACTTGGGAAGCAGAAACATATATGTGGACCAAGTATCCTCACCTATTCTCTGCAAACTTTGACTCAGCTCAAGGTAACAGTTTTCCTTGAATTTACTCAGTTCCATATTCATCTTCCTTTATGAGTTAGATATCAGTTCAGTTTCATATCATTTTCATATCATGCATACCTTCATGAATCAACTCATTTATGTACTCATGCATCAGTTATGCATGTTCAGTATACAAACACAGCTTATCAGTAATATCAGTTATGAAATCATACTTCAGTCATGTGTGCCCAGTAAGTAGACTCAGTATATTAGTATTCTCAGCTTAGTCATATTTATTCGAGGATGAATGATCCCAAGGGGGAGATACTGTAAGACTCCGCAGAATTCTAAGCCTAGCTCAAACCCTAAGAGCATGAAAAAAGTCCCAAGACTTAGAAAATTCAGCTAAGTGTCTACACTTAGAATAATTTAGCCTTCATAAGTTAGTGGTCTCATTTTGCGATCCATACGACCTTTAAATATCGATTCTTAGATTGATTCATGATCAGGAATGTCAGTGGGTGTTCTCAGATAAGTTT
>NW_025828442.1:0-1328 GCF_002878395.1 Capsicum annuum | reverse complement strand
TACCGAGAACCGTGGGCTAACTTCCACTGATTTGGCCCAAAATAACCCATTTGGGACGTTTCACCCATTTGACCACCCAAATGACCTTGTCGACCTCGTAGGCCCACCCTCACCCACTTCTTAGCCTACCTTGGGGCCGTCGATTAATTTTTGGCCAAAATATACCCGAGCTCTGGGCCTACCTTAAGAATTGTGGGCTATCACCTACTAATGGGTCGAAAATAATTCGTCCGTGCAATTTCACCCAATTGAACACCCAAATGGCTTCGCTGACCTAATCGACTTGCCCTCACCCACCGTTCAACAAGCTTGGGGATTGTCAATTAATTTTTAACCCTAAACACACTCGGAACCCAAGCCTACCTCGAGAACCGAGGGATCACCCCAGCGGTTTGGCCTGGAAATGGTCTGTTCGCGTCTTTTCTCCCGTTTGACCCCTATAACGGCCCCTCCAGCTTACTCTTACCCATTTATTAGCTATCCTGGGGGATGCCAGTTAATTTTCAGCCTAAAACACTCTCGAGACCCTGGCCCACTTTGAGAACTGTGGGATAGTATTCACCTACTTTGCTCGAAAATGGATTTTTCATGTCGTTTCACTAATTTGACCACCCAAACATTCCCTCCAACCTCTTTGGACCACCCTCACTTGCTTCTCAGCCATCTTAGGAGACGTCAATCAATTTTTGACTTAAAACATACCTGGCCCCCCAGCCTATTCCAAGAACCATGGGCTAACAGCCACTGATTTGGCCAAAAATGGCTTGTTTGCACTGTTTTGCTCGTTTGACCACGCAAACAGTCTCAATGGCCCACCCTTACCTGCTTCTAAGCCTTTCTTGAGGGACGTTGATTGATTTTTGACCTAAAATATGTTGTGCTGACCCCGAGAATTGTGGGATAACACATAGTGATTTGGCTAAAATATGGCCTGTTTGCGCTGTTTCACCTATTTGACCACCCAAAGATATTATCAACACTGTCGTCCCATCCCCACCCATTCCTCATCTTAATTGGATACAACTTAATAATTTGCAGTTAAAAACACATCCAGGCCAAGGGTCCACCCCTAGAACTGTGGGCTAACATCCACTGAGTTGGATTGAAAATGACCTATTTGTCGTCTTTCCCATTAGACTACCCAAATAATCCAGAGATCTTATTGGCCCAGCCTCACCTGCTCCTTAGCTTGCCTGTGGGCCCTTGGTTGATTTTCGATCTAAAACATGCTTGAGCCTCATACCCACCCCGAGAATCGTAGGATACCTATCGATTTAGCTAAAAAATGTCCTATTTACGTTGTTTCACTCGTTTGACAAACTAGAATA
>NW_025828441.1:797-1376 GCF_002878395.1 Capsicum annuum | reverse complement strand
GGACATCATTTGTGTTTGGTACATTCTCAGCATTAGCTTCATGCTTCGCCTGCAGCTTGATCCCCTACTCATCTTGGAGTACTTCCTGTGGCGAAAGGGTTACGAATATGCAATTTCCAATCACTATGACAGGCATTGTGTGTGGGAAGAAGTTGCCCAAAACAAGAAGCTTAGCAAGTACAATCATACTGTTATTGATACAAGCACGATCATGAAGATGAACGTTTTTGAGTATTTTGGATGTAACCTCGGAGGTGTACGAGTTGAAGTGTTAAAAAGGGCTCCAAACCGCCCCTAAAACACTCCATGGGTGCCTATTTGCCTACTTGGTCATTAAACGGCCTTTTTGTCATTTTATCTTTTTATTTGTAAAGTACTATAAATAGAAGAATATAGGATTTTAGTTAATTAGTTTTTGTTGAATATTGTTGAAAGAACACATCTCTTGAGAGAGAAGGTCTCTAGGCCTAAACTAGGACATGAACAAGTGTGGATTCACTTGTAATTGTGTATTGCTTGGAAACATTGGTGCTTGAGCGGTGGAATCCCTCTTGTGTCACGTAAGAGTGTGGTGTTGCT
>NW_025828441.1:0-697 GCF_002878395.1 Capsicum annuum | reverse complement strand
CTTTGGGTTCTTAACCTTGTAATAGTGTATGTCTCACTTCCTATCTTAACATATCATGTACTAGTTGTGTGTAGTCTAGTGAACCGTTTGGTTCTTGTTGTTCTTGTAATCTTGTAACCGTTGGATTGTTGTTATTGTAGTGTTGTTCCTCTCGTTATTGTTGTTTATCTCTTGTTGTTGTTAGTGCTTTTGGTGTCATTTACATCTTGTTTCTTGATGTTGTAGATTTGGTGTTTGTTGAGCTCTCGGGTTTCCTTTGTTTGTGGACTATTTTTGGCTTGTTTTTGATACGTACCAAATTTGTATCGTATCAGTTATAGATGAACAATTTGCATTTTACCAGACTGACGGATTGCAAAGATTTAATGCATCTGATCCAAACAAGCTTCTTCACAGCAGTATGGTTTAGTTCAATATTTAATGTCATGCAATACCTTTTGGTTTCTGAGTTTTCATTGGCAAAATGTCATTACGTGTTTCTGACAGATGTACCAGAAGGATCTTTTATTGTGAGGGCTCACACGCCAAGGTCAAACTTGTTTTCATGTTTATGGTACAATGAGGTTGACCGGTTTACTTCCCGTGATCAGCTGAGTTTTGCATATACATATTATAAGTTGAGAAAGATGAATCCGGACAAACCTTTTTATCTCAACATGTTCAAGGTGAGAAATTTAAGTTGCTTCCAAGCACAACT
>NW_025828440.1:0-1670 GCF_002878395.1 Capsicum annuum | reverse complement strand
TTTTTGGGCCACAACACGCCTTGACCCCGAGCCCACTTCCAAAACTGGGGGCTATAGCACACCGATTTGGCCCAAAAATGCCCCATTTGAGCTGTTTTGCCCGTTTGTCCACCCAAATGGCAACAAAAATTTAAACGGACAACGCTGGAATAATCTATAACCTCCCTGGCATGCCCTGATCAATTTTTGGCCCATAGCACCCACAGACACCGAGCCCACCCCAAAACTGTGAGCTATAGCACACCGATTTGGTCCTAAAATGGCCTGTTGAACCGTTTGTACACCCAAATGGCCGCAAAAATTAAAACGGACTATACTGGGATGATCCCCAACTCCTTGGAAGGCCTCGGTCAATTTTTCACCCACAGAACACCCTGGCCCACCCCAAAACCCGTGGGCTATAGCACACCGATTTGGCCTGAAAATGACCCGTTCGTACCGTTTTGCCCATTTGTCTACCCAAATGGCTACGAAAATTTAAACAGGCCTTCCTGGGATGATCCCCAACCTCCATGGCATGCCCTAGTCAATTTTTTTCTAACAGCACGCCCGGACCCTGGGCCCAACCCCGAAATCGTGGGTTTTAGCACACCAATTTAGCCCGAAAATGACCCGTTCGCCCGTTTTATTCATTTGTCCTCCCAATTGGCCATGATAATTTAAACGGACAATACTGGGATGATCCCCAACCTCCCCGTGATAAGCCAATCAATTTTTGGCCCACAGCACAGATGGCTCACCCCCAAAACCGTGGTCTATAGTACACCGATTTAGACCAAAAATGCCCCATTCGCATTTTTTTGCCCGTTTGTCAACCCAAATGGCCACGAAAATTTAAACGGACCACATTGGGAGATATCCATCCTCCCCGGCATGCCCCGGCCAATTTTTTCCCCATAGCACGCCTCAACCCTGGGCCCACCCCCAAAATCGTGGGCTATAGCACACCGATTTAGCCTGAAAATGCACTGTTTCCTTTGTGTCAACCATTTGTCCACCTAAATGGTTATGAAAAATTAAAGGTACCATACTGGGACGACCCCCAACCTCCCTGTCATGACTCAGTCAATTTTTGGCCCACAGCAAGCTCAAATCATGGGTCTACCCCCAAACTCGTGGGCTATAGCACACCGATTTAGCCCGAGAACGCCCCGTTCGCGCCGTGTCCCCTATTTGCTAATCCAAATGGCCATAAAAGTTTAAACAGACCACACTGGGAAGATCCCCAACCTCTCAGGCATGCATAGGTCGATTTTTAGCCTACAGCATGCCTAGACCCCGGGCCCACCCCTAAAACCATGGGCTATAGCACATCGATTTATCCTGAAAATGCCTCGTTCACACCGTTTTGCCCGTTTGTCAACTCAAATGGCCATAAAAATTTAAACGGACCACACTGAGATGATCCCCAACCTCCCTGGCACTCCCCAATCAACTTTTGGCCCACAGCACATCCGGACCCCAGGCCCACCCCCTAAACCCTGGGCTATAGCACACCGATTTAATCCAAAATGCCCCATTCGTGCCGTTTTGCCGGTTTCTCTACCCAAATGGCCATGAAAATTTAAACGGATCATACTGAGATGATCCCCAACCTTACTGACATACCCCAATCAATTTTTGTCCCACAGAAATCCTGAACCCCAGGCCCTCCCCTAAATCCATGGGCT
>NW_025828439.1:0-2104 GCF_002878395.1 Capsicum annuum | reverse complement strand
ATAGACATTCCATATATGTACAGTCTAACGATATTCCATGCCATGTGTGATATGATATGATATGTACTTATATATATATCCTTAGCGTAGCGTGTATGTTGTTGTGTTGGAACCCAAGGGTAGTGTTTTGGCTTAAAGGGTTAGCTTGAGGCTACGTGTAGCCTTGGGCACCGTGTCGCATCTCCGGATGATATTTTAGGGAGTTACAAACTTGGTATCAGAGCCTAAGGTTGTAAAGAGTCCTAAGGAGTCTGACAAACCGTGTTACGTAGAGTCTTGAGCATCAGTATGTAGCGCGCCACACCTATGATCAATAGGCTGCGGGGTGTTCTAGGAAAAGTTATTTATTTCTTTCTACAAGAGTCTATCATGGTTACAACTATTTCCTTCTGCTGTTGATTCATGCGTTCTTACGACAGAAAATGCCTTCACATCGAGCTCAAAGAAACAACAACCAACCTCAACCCATTGATCCGTTACATAAGATAGTATTCTATGCTGAATTTTGGGCAGCTTTTCAGATGCTAGCCCAGGCAGTTACTGCCAATACTCAGGCCAATGTTCCACCTCCGCAGGAAAATAATTTGGTAGCAGCACGAATTCATGATTTTATGCTGATGAATCCGCCAGAGTTTTATGGGTCAAGAACAGGTGAGGACCCGCAGATGTATGTTGATGAAATGAAGAAAATTACATAGATTATGCACGTGACCGAGGAAGAAAGTATATAGCTGGCTTTTATCGGTTGAAGGATGTTGCCTATGACTGGGTGCAGATGTACAATAAGGGTAGAGAAAAAGATACCACTCCGGTGACTTGGCAATTGTTCCAAGATACTTTCTTGGATAGATTCTTTCCTCTTGAGTTACGGGAAGCTAAGATAGAGGAGCTTATGAATTTGAGACAAGGCTCTATGTCGGTTAAGGAGTATTGTCTTAAGTTTAATCAGCTATCGAAGTACGTTCCCAATATGATAGATGACTCGAGGACTAGTATGAGCAAGTTTCTAACTGAGGTGTCGATTTATGTGGTGAAAGAATGTAGATCTGCTATGATCTTCCTAGGTTAATGATTCACGCCCAACAGATTGAGTTAGATAAGATAAAGGAAAGAGAAAGAGTAAGAGGGATTAAGAGAGTCAGATCGAAGCAACAGGGGTTTGGTCAGACTAGATTCTCCATAGGGAGTCACCCTTAGTTTCAGAGATGTCCATTTATACCTGCGCCTTCCTTAGCTAGTGCTCCCATATATCGGGGAAAGTAGGAGCTAGAGAATAGGTCGGTACCTTCTAGGTCTCAGGACAGTGTAAGCAACCGGCCTCATCCTTCTTTGTGTGGTAAGTGTGATAAAGACCATTTTAGGGAGTGTTATATGGGGCAGCGGGGCTATTTTAATTGTGGCAAGTTAGGCCACATACTTAGAGATTGCCCGTATGCCAGATAGCTAAGTCGTGATGCCCATCCCCAGAGTCAGGCTACCAGTGCCCCACCTCGCACAGCCCGTCCAGTTCCTCCTCAGAGTGCTTCATCTAGTACTGTTGGCGGTCAAAGCCAGAATCATTTCTATGCTATACCACCTCATCACAAGCAGGAGGACTCTCCCGATGTTGTCACTGGTATGCTTTGTGTTTTCTATTTTGATGTCTATGTGTTGATGGACCCCGGTTTGAGTTTTTCTTATGTGACACCTCTAGTTGCTGTAAATTTTAAAATGGATCCTGAACTAATTTCTAAGCCTATTTTAGTTTCTACTTTGGTAGGAGAGTCTGTTATTGCTAAGCGGGTGTATAAAAAATATCTCATTACTATCTTTCATCGAGTTTTGTATGCTGATTTAATTAAGCTAGATATGGTTGACTTTGATATCATTTTAGGTATGTATTAGCTTCACTCATGCTATGCATCTATTGATTGTCATGCCCGTGTGGTTAAGTTTCAGTTTCCTGATGAACCTATCCTCGAATGGTCTGGGAGTTCTGTGATTCCTAAGGGTCATTTCATATCCTATCTCAAAGCTAGGAAGTTGATTTCTAAGGTTTGCATCCACCATTTGGTTTGAGTTAAAGACACTAAGTCTGAAACCCCAACCATTCAGTCAATTAATG
>NW_025828438.1:0-3497 GCF_002878395.1 Capsicum annuum | reverse complement strand
AAGTTTATGACTTTCAAGTGTTAGATGAAATGCCTCATTGATTGTATTGTCAATGATAGACCATTGTCATGTTATTCAAGAATTGTCATGCTTTATACTATCCATGCTATCGAGTCCTGGGGGTATTTAATACCCGATAATTTAGTTGTGTGCCTAGAGCCGGTATCAATTTCAAGATAATCTCACTCATTCCATAATCAGTAGAACTCAGTCAGTTACAGAACTTAGGATAACTCAGTAACCTCAGTATCAATCCATTCCAACTTAGTAAATTAATTCAAAACACAGTAGCATTATGTCAGTTAATAGAATTCATAGTATTCCATCAGTCAACAGAACTCAGTAACTCAGTTGAGTTCAGTTAAATAGTACGATCAGTAAAAAGCCTAGTCAGGCCTAGTATAAACTAGGAAATAAGTTTAGTGTCTTTCCGTTGGAAGTAGGATTCTGCATCGAGCGAGCCTAGGGATGGGGGCACACCCATTAGTGAGGACTGGGTCCTTAGAAGAAATTCCTAAGTTCCAGAGCTACGTAGCCAGCGTAGGTATGAGATGTCACCCGTTAGATAGGACTAACACACTCAGAATCACCCGCTAGTTTAGGACTGATCTCAAGGGTCACCCGTTAGATTAAGACTAACTCCATAGTAGTTCTCTTTACCCATGGCATGGTACTGACACCCTTCTAGATGGTGTTATATATTGGACACCAATTAGTTCAGAAAGGGGTATGTCGGTTAGATGACTACCTCCCACAGTTTCAGTCTCAATCTGTAAAATAGAACTCAAATCAGTATTATAGAAATCAGGACAATTCGACACAGTTGGTTGTCTCAGTAAAGAACTTAGATAGTACTATAGATTCGGATATCACCCGCTGTATAGGCTTGATCTCAAATTCAGTCAATCATTTTAGTTATCAGTAGATTCAGAGATCACCCGCTAGAATTCAGTATTCAGTCATACTACAATTTTGGTTGTAGTTATGCACTCATGCCTGCATACTCACTCAGTCATTTTATGTTATGTAGTCAGTTACAGTTCATGCATATTTTCCTTGCATTCAGTCTTACCTCATCTAGAATACCAGTATATTCTCATGTACTGACGCATATTTTTCTCTTACGTTATGGTGTCTTATACCATAGGTTCAGAAGCATGGGATTCCAAGCACCCTTAGCAGTTCAGATTCAGCCAGCAATAGTAGACTTAGCAGTGAGTCCTCATCATATAAGAAAGTTCCTTATTTATTGTTGCATCAGATTTAGCATTTCAGTAGATGGAGTTAGCTGGGGGATTGTCCCATTAACTACTAATTCAGACAGTTTAGAGAATTTTTTGGACTAGAGTACTTCCATACAATTGTTTTAGTTTTGGTATTGGTATGCTTTATTTATTTTTAATTTAGTATTGAACCTTATGGAAATTTTTCCACCAGTTTTTTATATTTTACAATATATTATCTAGTGCTCAGTTACAGATATCAGTCATCGGTTAACTTGTGGTCCTTCAGGGACATAAGTATCGTGTAGCGTCCGGGGTTCAGAATCTGGGGCATTACAAACTTCATATCAGATCCTAAGGTTCAACAGTGTCCTAGGAAGTCTGAAAAGCCGCATCTAGTAGAGTTTTATACATGGGTGTGTTGCGCGCCACATTTATGTATAGGAGGCTATGAGATGTTTTAGGAATAGTTTCCCTTCTTTCAGTATTTATGTCGTGCTAGTGAGCATGAGCTCAAATAAAATCCTCAGTCTAATTTATTTCTTCCTTTTATTCACAGAATATGTCTCATCATAGAGCTAATGCCCATAGAAATGATAAATAGCCACCTCAGGCCGCAAATTATTTGCATGAGAATGTGTCACATGCAGAGTTTCGGGCAGCTTTTCAGGTGCTAGCCTAAGCTGTGACAACAAATATTTAGGGTAACCGATAGGATGCAGCCCCACCTCATTAAGATGGGGATTTATCCGCAACCAGAATCAAGGATTTCATGAGAATAAACCCGCCAAAATTCTTTAGGTCAAAGGTAGGTGAGGACCCACAGCTTTATCTTGATGAGGTGATGAAAATCACCTAAATTATGCATGTGTCTTAAGAGTAGAGTGTAGAGTTGGAATCCTATAGGCAGAAGAATGTTGCTTATGATTGGGTAGTGATGTGGAAGAAGAATAGAGGGGAGAATATAGCTCCCATGACTGGGCAGATATTTTAGGATGCGTTCTTAGATAAGTTTTTCCCACTTGTGATGAGAGAAGCTAAGATAGAAGAGTTCATAAATCTAAGGCAGGGCTCTATGACAGTGAAAGAGTATTTCCTCAAGTTCAACTGGTTATCTAAGTATGGCCCTGATCAGATGACTAACCCTAGAGCAAACATGAGTAAGTTTGTAACAGTATTTCTGGGTTGGTGGTTAAGAAGTGTAAGACTGCTATGCTCAATAAAGACATGGATATATCTATATTGATTATGCATGCTCAAAATATTAAGATAGAGAAAGCCAAGGAAAGAGAGAGTAAATAAGAGAGTCAGAACAGGTAGTTTTAGTTTTTTTTAGCCAGGGTCATAGGGTGGTAATCGTTCTCAGCATAGTCAGAAGTTTTCAGTCCCAGTTCCATCTTCGGCTAGTGCACCAGTACCAAAGTTCTGGAATGACAATCATTATAGGGCGCTAGGTTCCAAAATCCAGGGTAGTATTAGAAGTGATCGGACCTATCCATTTTGAGAAGAGTATGGTAGAAATTACCTAGGTGCATATAGAGAAGGTAGAGAGGTATATTTTTGATGTGGTAAGCTAGGCCACAGGCTGCAGGAGTGTAGAGTTTTGGCTCAGAGGGGTAAAGATTTACGTCAGTAAGGCACCACTTCCAGTACCACTAGTGGACAACGTCTGAATAGATTTTATGTACTTCAGGCTCGCCATGATCAGGAAATTTCTCCTAACATAGATTTGGGTACGTTATGAGTCTTTCATTATTATGATATGCTTGGTTAGGTCCTTTTCTCCCACTTGAGCTTAAGTTTTCAGCATGAGTCAGTTAGTAAAGCCGCAATTCAGTTTAGCAGTCAAGTAGTCAAATTTGTATGGTTTGTTTTTCCTATCTTTCTATCTAGTCATATTATTAGAAATCTTAGGAATGTAACTATTCCCAGCTAAAACATCCTAGTAGTTTAGAGTTCAGCTCAGTTCATGAATAGTGCATTAGTTTCCTATCTCATATATTTAGTCACGATTTAGTTCGTAAGTGCCCTGTGCATCGCCACAGTATCTATGTAAAGTAAGCATTCTTAGAGGCACGTAATGTCCCAAGGGGGAGATACCCTAACATTTCCTCAATGCCTTCTTGTCCTTAAACCCATCTAGTTTCATGATTAAATTTTCCTTACAAACATGATATCAATCAGCATTGCATATTCAGTCATGCATTCACGAGTCAGGTATCCATGCATTAGATATGCATGTCCGGTATAAAATTTTAGTAAATTAGTAATGTC
>NW_025828437.1:0-2868 GCF_002878395.1 Capsicum annuum | reverse complement strand
AATGGCTCACTGGTTTTATTGATTTTCTTAGAGGTTTGTCAGACTAGTATAGATGTTGGGAGTTGACTAATAAGTCGTATTTTGTTATCTTTCTGAAATTCTTTTATTCTTGGATGATGATTACTCTGTTGATATTTGAGGGTTATTTATGGAAACTCCGTTGATTTGTGTTGAACTAAATGAAAATGGCTCAAAGGGTTAGCTTGGGGCTACTCATAGCCTCAAGCACCGTGTGACGATCCGAGACCCATTTTCTGGGGCGTTACATGGGTTCGTGTCCCTAACCTTTGAATTGAACTAGTGCCTTTAATAGGTGATAGGTTCAAGTCCCAAAGTCAAGTGAATAATTTCTTGATTGATAATGGTAATAGCATGATGTACGCTTGTAAGTGTCATTGGTATGACAATACCAAATGAAGTGCCATGATTAGTAATTGGCTTAATGGTTGTGTATATCAAATGATGGGTATAAATTAGGATTTAAAGAGGGTTGTGTAGCTGGGAGGTTAAGGTGGAAGTCAAGGGGGATCAACCATGGAAATCGTGTTTTTCGATGCAGGGGTCAAAATGGCCTGATGTTTGAGTCCTCCATATCATACTACATGATTGGGTGATCAAGTTACCTTAGTATATGCGTAGGAGGTTTGAGTCCCTCATAAGTATATGTAAGATTGTTCTCCAGGTTGTGCAGCTACACGAACTGGGGCCCGACTAGGGGGCGAGATCTTGATCCCATATTGCATGTGGGTGTTAATAAGATGACATCTAAGCTACACAACCCCGGCTAAGATTTCAAAGGGTCATGCTAAACCCGGTTCCCTTTCCCGGCATAGTTTCTATATGTATATATGCATGTGATTGCATATTGTTGCTTACTTTGGTTTATAGTACTGGCATTATACTATCCTTGTATTTGAGTTACATGTTGGTGCTCCAACCTCTAACCATCTTTGGATATTGTATCCCCATGCAATACAGGGACCGGTCATACTATCACACCTCCAACTCAGTGACTTGGATTCGGGGACAACATGTGTTGACTTGAAGTGGTTAGCTTCCATACTTTAGAAGGCTCCATTTCTTGGTTTTATTTTCTTATTTCCTTATTGGTATAGTCTTAGATATTTGTTTTAGCTATGGTCGGGGACATGTCCAAACCGAATATTCTTGGATTGGTTAGAGGCTTTGTATGGACAAACTGTGGACTTGTCTATGTTATGGAATGGAATGATTATGTTATGGTTGCTGATTTGGTTTCGGACAGTTTGACATGGTTTGGTTGGTATCAGGTGTAGAGTTATCCAAAAGTCATTACATTTTGAGTTACTCTATCTTGTTATACCATTGAAATTCACCTAACTCAGATTATATGTTGGTTGGTTGGTTGGATTGTGTAGCAGGGCGATCTATGATACTTGTTGGACTTAAGACGCCCTTTACGACAAGGCCCTAGTTTGAGCTATTTCAAGCATCTGAAAACTCAGTCTCGAGATTTCCAGGTACTACTTACAACTGACCACACCTTCCACCTACCTAGGCTCATAAATGACCTCTTATCTTGCCTACCTAAAACCTCCTCAAGTATCCTTGAAACTACCCCTATGACCCTGAGGACCACCTCTAGCTGTGGAATGAATTGCTTTAATAGGGGAACACTCTGAGTTGAAGTAACAATCATCCCACAACTAGGGCAATCTCACAAATAGTCATCAGGAGATCTACAACTATAACATGATACCAAAGTAGAACCATAACCAACAGATCTAGCTATCCCAGAATAACGTCCATTTCTAGAATGACCAGATGTTAAACCTCTTGAATACTGACCACTACCCTTACCAGGGCTATCAATAACATTAGACCAACATCCATTAGTAATTTCAATACTTCTAGAATAGGTCTACTAGGCTGACTCTGAGACTAATATGATGGATGCTGAGGATATATACAATGAAAACATACACCTCTAATTCAGGAACTACTATGACTCCTTCTGAAACTGACCTAATATCTTGGACTCTAATCGCTGCCCCATGCGCCTCATGATGTATCCTTCTATAAGATGAGCCTGATTAGAAACATTAGAAAAATACCTACCTGTAGCAACCAAACTCTGAGTAGACATATGAAAGGGAAGTCTCAACCCTCAAAGAAATCAACTAACTCTATCATACTCTGTATTCAGAATAAAAAATGCATGCCATGCCAACTAGTGAAAATGTGCCTTATACTCTACAATTGTAATGGAGCTCTTCCCAATCTAAATTACTGATATCTCAAATTATTTTGAAGGCTCTGAGGCATATGCTTCTTTAAGACATCTCAGAAAACTAAGCCTATGAGAAAAAAGAGGATCTAGCTGGTCTAGAATCAATATAACCTCACCACCAATGTCAAGCAGCCAAGTCCAACTGAAATATGGTGTAGTCCATACCACGGGTCTCAACTAGGCCAAAATTACAAAGCCTATCCTCATAAGCAATCAAAAACTCATACACATCCTTGCCCGAATAACCAAAAAAAACAAGCGAAGCTACTCTCAAGAATCTACCCAATATCATCTGCTCTACAATAGATATTGAAGTCTGGATGATCACTGGCTGTTCAACTACCAACTGAGCAATCACCAGCATAGGAGGAACCTAAAATCTTAGATGTATAGATACAACATATGCCTCTACCTCATTATCACTCTAATATGTAGACTTTGCATAATTACACGATGTACCACCAACTAGCCCTAGAGCTAAACCAAAGCATCCCTAAAAACTGAAGAGAAAATAAACCCTGGTTGAGCCTAGGCTATTCCCTAGCCCACTGGTGTATAGTGCTAAAAAATATTTGGCTCAAGTGCTGGAATAGGGTTTG
>NW_025828436.1:0-1214 GCF_002878395.1 Capsicum annuum | reverse complement strand
GAAGTCGATGATTTGGTGTATTTGAAAATCTCACCCATGAAAGGGGTAAATAGATTTGGAAAGAAAGGGAAGTTGAGTCTCAGATATGTTTGCCTTTATAGAGTTTTGGATCGTGTTGGGAAAGCAGCTTATGAGGTTGAGTTGCCTACAGAATTGTCAGTTGTCCGTCCTGTGTTTCTTGTTTCTATGCTCAAGAAGCACATTGGAGACTCTGCTGTTGTTGATCTGTTGGAAGGTTGTGATGTTCAGGATAGCCTTTCGTATGATGAAATCCCGGTTGAAATCCTAGATTATCAAGTCTGTAGACTGAGGAACAAGGAAGTTCTCCTGGTTAAAGTTCTCTGGCGAAATCAATCCGTAGAGGGTGCCACCTGGGAAGCAGAAGCAGATATGCGAACCAATTACCCTTATCTTTTCTCCACGAGTTTGAATCAAGCTGAAGGTACTATTCCCTTAATTCAGTTTCCTTCTAATCTAATGTATTCCGCTATATGGCTATTCCCTCTACGATTCGTGCATTTGGTGAAGTACTCAAGAGTATTAGAGTAAAGTGAGCCCTTTAATGTGAGTAGTTCCATCTGTGCATCCTCATTTTCTCTTACTCTTGGCCTATCTAGCAACATTCGAGGACAAATGTTTCCAAGGGGGAGATATTGTAATACCCCGATCACTCCTCTGTCTTTATGAATGGATATATATGACTTCCAAAGTGATTGATATTTAAACCATGTTCTATTTCTCTAATTTCTACTTTTTGTCATGTAGAGCATTGAATAAGCTTTCTATCGATACCAATTTCATCAAAACCTAACATCGGACGAAAGAGTTATGGCCGTTTTACTAAACAGTATCAGAAAGACCAGGTTTGATGGAAAACTTGGTGGAACGTCAGGTGCCTGGTGGCCTGTCAAGTGTCCTATCAAGACAAGGCAGTAACTTTTTTTTTGGGCCATCGTGTGACGGCCTAGTTGGTGGACCGTCAAATGGGTCCGTCAGGCCGAGACAAAATGTCCCATTCCTGGGCCTCGAGTGACGGATGTCTTGGTGGATCGTCACACCCTTTGACAGACCATCACTCTGACTGTCACTCCGAGGCAGAACATTCCAGATTTGGCACTTGAGTGACGGACGACCTGGTGGACCGTCAGCTAATCTGACGGACTGTCAGATCGACCGTCATAGGCCCCGATCAACAAATTTCAGCATTTTTAAAA
>NW_025828435.1:0-1240 GCF_002878395.1 Capsicum annuum | reverse complement strand
TCCTTTCCTCTTCCAAGAAACATCTAGAGATTAGGGTTTCTTCTAAAACCCCAAAAAATCCAATCTTCTTCCAAATAACTTCAAGAATCCTCCATAGTGATTCAAGAATTAAGTTCCCCAAGTCAAAGGCATCAAGAATATTGTTCTCAAAGTGTAAGGAAGAAGTTCCAAACAAGTTTCTACATCTCCAAAAAAAAAATCAAAATCCAAGGTATGTGGGGTTTGAACAAGAACACCCCTTTCGTTCTTGTGCCTAAAGATTTACTTTATATTATTGATTTACATGATATTGCAAGTGGGGTTACACCCAAATTTCTCTATTAATGATTTATGAGATTTGAGTTGTATAATTTTGATATTTATGATTATTTCACCATCATGTTTCTTAAATTGAGAATTTATTCCATGAGCCGTATATTATCATTTTGTATTGATGATTTCTAAGCAATTTAAGTCAAGTTCCGTGATTTGAATATTTTATTATGAATTGATGATTTTTGAATGATTTGAGACAAGTGTCATGAGTTATGCCTTTCCATGAGAAATTTGACTATTGAATGTATATTGATATATGAAATTGAGAGGCAAGAATGAGTCTTATGATATTTCCATAAAGTTTTTGATATTTGAAATGATTTGATAAACAAATGTGCTTGATATTGAGAAAGCTTGTGTTGAGTTGAGTCGAGTTAGGAATCCACAAGATGTTTATGATTTTCAGATGCGATATATATTTATGTTTTGGTCTTTATAATAGAACCATGAGTTGATATTGATTGAGGTGGATTTCCTAATGCATTCTAAGCTGAGTTTGGGAGGAGTATTTAACATCTAGTGGGAAATTTGGTATTTCCTAAAACTACATGCCACTGTAGGATTTATGTTAATATTTGTGGGCCAAAGGCCGAGTATGATATATTGAAGATGAGATTGAGGTTGTACTCCCTGGAAAGAGTACAACACCCCTGCAAATGTGGGGTTCTCTTCTTAGGAGGGCAATTACTTCAGGATGCCTTCTTAGATAGATTCTTTCCCTCAGAGCTGAGAGAAGCAAAATTAGAAGAATTTATGAACTTGAGACAAAGCCCCATGATAGTTAAGGAGTATTGCCATAAGTTTAACCAGTTATCTAAATATGCTCTTGGTATGATAGCCAATTCTAGAACTAGTATAAGTAAGTTCTTGGCTAGTGTATCTGGTTATGTCTTGAAAGAGTATAGATCTGCTATGCTTAATAGGG
>NW_025828434.1:0-1653 GCF_002878395.1 Capsicum annuum | reverse complement strand
AAAAGAAAAAGTATTATAAATCACAAAAATTAAAAACTTAAATTATTTTAATAATAAATCTATTGTATGACATAAATTGAGGCAAAAAAATAACATATATTGATATCTAGTTAATATATAACGGGTAAACCTACAGATAAAGAACTAAATATTTGATTTTTCTGATATCCAATTTGAAAATTAAAAAATTAAAAATCTGAATTCAAAAAATCCAAACCAAAAATCTAAAAAGTACTCTCTTTATTAATATGACTCACTTTCCTTTTTAATTAGTCCTATAAAGGACACTTTTCTACCATATTGGCTTTAAAACCTTCATTTTACTCTTAATAAAATGGTCTATAACCATACAAATATTTATGACCTATTTTAAATTAAACTATAAGAGTAATAAATTTGACTAAACTATTCCTATGCTTATGACCAGTTTGGACATGGGTTTTTCAAGTAATTTTTGAGAAAAATTTGATAAAGAGCATTTGATCCTACAATTTGTTATTATTAGAGAAACGTTTTTTAATAAATTTGACTAAACTATTCTTATGCTAAGGACCCGTTTGGCCATAGATTTTTCAAGTAATTTTTGAGAAAAATTTGACAGAGAGCGTTTGGTCATATAATTTGTTATTATTAGACAAACATTTTTGACAAATAATTTAAATTTAAATATTAGAAAAAAATTATATTTGAGATAAATTTTATTTTTTAATAACTTTTAAGAGTAAAAAATATGTTGTCCAAACACTATAATCAAACAAATGATAAACTTAGCCCAAAAATACGTTGCCAAAAAATATTTGGGAACTAGATAATGAAGGGCCCGTTTTACGGGCCCAATATTATAATTTTAAGTGTATTTATCGGTATTTAATTAGTTTATTAAAAAAATTAAATTAAATTTTTAAATAAATACGATTGAAAATGATAATAGAGATCACACTTTCAAAAAATTATATTTTTTTATTTTTATAAAATCAAATAATGGCTTACAACTTATTTAAATTGCCCTAATTGAAATTAAAATATAATATGCTTCAATGCTTATTTTAACATCAGGTCAAACACATTTTCTTGAATTAAGTAACTAATTTTAATTTTTTTATTTTTTATTTTATTTGAAAATTAGACAACATGATAAATTAAAATTATAAGTGTCAGTATATTAACATTTTTTATAAAATCTTACGAGCAATATTTTTTTAAAATATGATCTTTTTACCTAATATACTATATATAAAAGTAAATAGCATATTTATATTAAGGAGATAAGAGATTGCTCTTATCCATATAAATATATCATACATTCATTTTCATAATTAAATAATATAAAAATACAAAAAATACATTATTAATAGTTGAAAATTATCTAAAAAAAATAGAGCACAAATCAAATTAATATTGGTGGAGTTAAATTTTTTATTAAATAAATTAAAAAATATATGTTATTTAATGTTAGTTTAAAGTTATTTTACATGCAGGTTAATTTATCTAATATATCGTACTCTCTTTATTGCTTTTTATTTGTTCTTTTTTGGGTTAGACACGTACCTTAATCTCTTACTCCTATTAAATTAAAAGAAATTTCACATATATATCCCTAATTAACTTTTATACCTCTTTCCAAATTAATAATGATTATATTTATTGAACAAG
>NW_025828433.1:0-2413 GCF_002878395.1 Capsicum annuum | reverse complement strand
TCCACAATAGTCTTTAAAATTAGAATACCAAATAGGTCGGGACATGCACCCAACCATGACCAAAAAAATCCAAAAGATATAGTCTAAATATAAATGAAAACAGAACTATGAAATGACAGGATTTTCGGAGAATGGAAGGTCACCACTTCAAAGCTGACCAACGAATGAACTAGAATCACCTAACAGTGCACAAGCAATGAGAAAACCCCCAGGACCCTACATCATGAAATGATGCAGTGTTCGGGGATGGTTAGTGGGATGAGAACTAGCATGTAACTCAGGAAAAGTGATAACATAATACCATGTCCAAAAACCAGTCAAAACTACAATGCACATATTATATATATGTATATATATATATATATATATATATATATAAATATATATAGAGATAGATAGATAGAAAGAGATGCATACAGGTACATACATATATATATGTATTATAGATATATATTTATATACACACACAGATATATACATATATATACATACATATATATATACATATACATACATACATACATATATGTATATTTATACATACATACACACATACATACAGATATACATGTATATAGCATGCTGAGGTAGGGTAAGGGTCACGGACATGAGATTTTTAAAACCATTAATTTGGAAAGTGTAGCTCTATCCATCCTAAGGTCACCCACGGGCTATGTGTGTGCAGCTCCCCCTTCTGAAAGGGCCCCATTGCGTGTTAGCCACACAAATTGGAGAAAAATCGAGGAAGGGTAAAATCCATTGAGTCTCCAACAATTCTAAAAATATATATATAATGTGTGAACAATACGCACGATCATAAAGGCCCCCACTCGGCAACGTGGTTTCCAGTATTGGTCTCCCTGTGACCTCCACCATCATGTTAAGCTACACAAACCCCTTTAAGCCCCAATTAAACTCATGTAGTAAATAATTCCAATCATTAACCCGAGAATCATTCATTAAGGCATTTACCACTTGGTATCATCATACCAATACATTTGCAAGCTAAATTATACATGCCAAACCAATCCACACAATCTACATTGACTCCCTAGTTCAATTAAAATCCAAACCCTGGCTACCAAGGCCATCCAAATACATTTAAATAGTCATTTATCCATTAATGCAACGCATTGAGTTCATAAGCAAGTTAGACCATGCAATTTTCCTCTATTTAAATCAAATTCATAAAGTGGGTTGAGGTTCATGCAATTTTAAGTCAAAATTCATCCAATTTTGGGAAACCCATGTTTCCCATTCCAACCATTAAATTAAAGTACCAATTTTGTCCGAAAAATACTAATTTAAAGCATTAAATCAATTCAAGTCATGGGATAAGTAATTCATTAAAAAAAAACCAATACCCTTCAACCTAATTTCAAATCCCACAACTTAAATTGTATGAACAACAATTTATCACATACTTTTGTAAAATATTTTCTTAGGGAAGAGATACATGCCTGAAACACACAAGAATATGTAATCAATTTGAAGTTTGGAAACCGGATGATGAATGTACATTGAAACGCTTGAATTCTCTTGGGTTTTGTGTTTGCGAGTGAAATAAAAGATTTGATCTTTTAAAACTAACGAGAATAGGACTATTTTATGTTTAAAAGTATTACAAGAGGTAAAAAGACCAAAAGCCCCTCATCCAGAGTAAATAAAAACAAGACTACATGAAATTCTTACCTTGGTGTGTCACGTCGTTATAGCGGAGATTATCTTCCATGCCACACTTATATCCTGGATGCTAACCTCCATGACACGGAGATATCATGGATCCTGATTTCCTCGGGGTCCTAAAATTTAGTTGAACCCCTCCAAAAAATTTTGAAACTTTCCCTGATTACCCTATTAACTTTCCTAAACATAATTCAAGTAAAAAATTTATATTACAAATACGGGAATGACAAAAATAAAATGATCAAAATTTTAAAGGTCTTACATTATCCCCCCCTTAGGATCATTCATCCTCAAATGATGAGTTAGGACACTTTTAGAATGGGAATAACAAGAATATACGAGAATCAAATGACAACTTAGATAATGACAAGAGGAAAACAAAACTCTTACCTTAAGCACTTTCATCAACCCGGGGAACAAGAACGGGTATTTGGCCTTCATATCTTCTCAGCTTCCTATGTAGTCTCTTCTACCTTTTTATTTCTCCAAAGCACCTATACCGAAGCTATATCCTTAGTCCTCAATCTATGAATTTATCTATCCAATATATCAATTGGGAGATCCTCATTAGACAAGAAACCCATAACACCAACATTCTCAACAAGAACAATCAAGGAAGTATCCCACACTTTTTTCAATATGGACACATGAAACACGGGATGAATAGAACCCACACTTGAAGGTAAGTCAAACTCACAAGCAACATTCCTAATTCTCCTCAAAATCT
>NW_025828432.1:0-1146 GCF_002878395.1 Capsicum annuum | reverse complement strand
ATGAACATTCTTCACCTTGAAAGCTATTCACACACTAGTATAATGATAATGAAACTCATATTCATATGGGAATCATTTGTGTTAGAGCTTACACGTGTAGGAACAACGGTTAGAATTCTAGCACGAAAATATGGGGTGTTACATTATCTCCCCTTGGAATCATTCGTCCTCGAATGATGGATAGGAACTTCTTGAAGCCTTAAAGGTATGGAATAACGTGGACATGATATATCTTCTAATAAAGGATATAAATGAGCTGAAACATTTAAACTTCTATCATGAAACTGAATTCTGAGCTGACATGACTTTACTTGCTTTAAAGAGCTTATTCATGTTGAGAATTTAGAATTCACTTGAAGTGTTCATGATCCAATCATATATATATTGAATTGGAAAGATATAACTTATGAAAGTATGAATCATGAGACAAAAAGACTTAGATCGTACGAGGGTATTACACTGTCTGAGCTAAAATACTTGGAAAATTTAGATAATGCACTGAACACTTATGAACTAAGTCATGACTAAATAGCTGAACCTGAAACTTGATGCTTGGACTGAACTGAATTCGAAATTTACATATATGAAATAGATTATCTCTTGAAGTGTTCATACGCATGAGACTTGCGATAATAGGACTAGGTGAAAAGGTGGAAAACCGTAGGAACTTGTCTGCCTGACTGTTAAACTGGATTGCTAGCTATACTGACTGAATTATGCTGGAAACTTATACTTAACTGGAGTATATCTTCAACACTCTTTCTAAAGAAGTTCTAGTAACATTAGGGAGCAAAGAATCTTGGGCATGATCTAAACAAGACACTTGACTAAGGAATCACAACATTGACACTACTCTATAGCATGGAATATAGACATACAACTCATATGCTAAGATAGAATTACCACGCCTTAGGCAATGCAACTTCTTACTTTCAAGCTTAGCAACACTTCTCGAATACTCCCTCAACTATATTATTCCCCTTAAATACCATACTCATTTTATTCAACTTATAATTCTCACATGGGCATTGATAAATCTTTCTACTAATGTCTAAAGTAAATTAAATCCTCTCACCATCATCAAGCCAAACTCCAAATAATAAGATACCATATGCCACACCACAATACTAGTCTAAACCATATGAT
>NW_025828431.1:0-1979 GCF_002878395.1 Capsicum annuum | reverse complement strand
ATCGTCATCTATCTAGTAACTATAACTAAGTTGCATCCAGTCTACACGCCAAGAAGGAATATAGAAGAGTAGGGTCAGTACAACCACATGTAATGGTAGGCATCATCGACCGACCATGTTAGTTCATATAATCATAAAATAGAAATAACCAAAATAAATCATGACATACTTGAAATTGTTGTTGCTTGGATTGTTGATACGTGTATAAATGATTTTTGAAAATTTACTTGATGAAAATATCTTATGACTTTAAGTGTACTTGTTAAATTGTTACATTGTTGTATGTTGTGAAGTTGTGTGAATTTAATATTGGTAATACTTCTTAATGTTGGATCGGGTACCTATCGGTAAAGATATGTATATGTTGGATCGGGTACCACACTGATATGGATATGTATATATTGGATCGATTACCACACCAGTACAGATATATATATATTGGATCGGGTACCACACTGGTACAAATATGTATATGTTGGATCGGGTACCCCGCCAGTACGGATATGTATATGTTTGATCGGATACCCCATTGGTACGGATATGTCTATGTTGGATTGGGTACCACACCAGTATGGATATATATATGTTGGATCAGGTACCATGCCAGTACGGATATGTATATGTTGGATAGGGTACCATGCCAATACGGATATGTATATGTTGGATTGGGTACCATGCCAGTACGGATATGTATATGTTGGATCGGGTACCATGCCAGTAAAGATTTGTATATGTTGGATCGGGTACCACGTCGGTACGTACATGAACATAAATTTTTCCCTGCAGGTCATGACTAATTGGGCAAAAATAAGTCTCATAGCATGTGTGTACATATTTGTGTTAAGTCTGTGGATGTTTACAGGATGGTTTATTCGCTTGATGGTTATGTGGCTTGTTTGTGTGCGTTGTTTAATCTGTCATTGTTGTATTGTTGATTCATTGGGTATTTGATTGTATGATATGTATTTGAAAAAGTGATACTTTGTACTAACTTATATGTTGGTTGACTTGCTTTATTTATACGTGTTTTAATCGTAGCTTACCAAAATGTTAGTTATTATTCTTTAATATTATAATAGAGCATTTGATAGTTAGCCCACGAGTTTAGTGTGAGTTGTCTATGATTACGGGTTTGTTCCTATGAGTATGAGTAATGAAAGAGATAAAGTTAATAAATAGGAATAGGGATATATTAGCGTTGGATTGAGGTTGATGGTATGAATTAATGATGCTAGAGTATGTTAGAAGTGAATATAAAATTGATGTTGTTGGAAGAGTAGTTGGATGTTGTAACTTATTTAGGTAAAGTAATACTATTATTACAAGGCAAAATGACCTCTTAGACTATATACTACGTCGGTTTTGTAAGTTGGACATTCTACTAACAGGTTTGTCATCTGGATCTCTGAACCTACTAAAAACCAACATTTTAAACCCTTTTTTGGTGAGTGTAACACACTCTCTCCCACGTCAGCTGCCACATCAGTTGCCACGTCAGCCACGTCAGCCATGCCTGCCACGTCAGTTGCCACATCATTTTAAAAAAATAGAAAAAGTATTACATTAAATTTCAAGTCATTTTTAAAATGCAACATAACAAATTAAATATTAAAAATAATTTAATTAAATAAGAAATATTTATAAATTGTAGAAAACTTTGATTAATTATGCTTTTAAAATTTGAAAAATTTAAATAATCATTTTTAAAATAAAAACATAAAAATAAAAACATATTAAATATTAAAATTAATATAATTAATTTAATTAAATTTTAAATTTAAATTAGCATAAATTTAATTAATTAAAATTCTTAACTAATTAATTTATTTAAATTAATTAAATTTGAAATTAATTAATTTATCAAATTTGAAAGTCTTACCTAATTTAAATAAATTTTACTTAAATAATTAATAAATTTAAATATGATTTACATATTTAAAATATTTAATTTAAATTAATTGTAGGGGGAGGGGCTGGGT
>NW_025828430.1:0-2209 GCF_002878395.1 Capsicum annuum | reverse complement strand
GAATTTGAGATAGAAACTATTATCCTACATTCTTGTTCAAAAGACTATTATATTTTTATGATGTCTTGAAGATAAATTCCTTAAGTTTTGATGTTAATATCATGTTTGAAGTTGAATCTCTAGATTTTCATATGAAGTATACATGTTTGCTACATAAAGTGTGAATCTTAAAATATTTTGCTCAAGTATTGATATATGGGCTTTGAACGCTATTGGAGAATTATCATTTTTGTGAAAGTAATGTGTTATGCACACCTTGAGACTTGAATGATTTGACCTTTTGGTCTTGAAAAAGTTATTTTTGAACTTGAATGAGAAAAGAAATTCACATTTTGATTTATTATGAAAAAGGGGTAGCATGATGGCTCCCGTTGTGAATTGCTAAATTATTTTATGGTGGGCTTTCTTTGAAACGATGTGAGCTAAGTTCAGGAGTAGTCTTTAGCATCGAGTGGGAGGTATAGCTGTGTTGGTACTTCCCTAGAAATACGTGCCCTAGTAGGAGCTGGAATTGAGGCTGATTATATATAGTGATCACTAGTTTTTGGATTTGATACTTATAGTCCTACTCTAATGGCAAGGATAGGATGGCTCTCCCCAACATGGGTTATTTGTTTGACTCCATGTGGCTCACATTATTTATGTCGGTTATGAGATCTCGTAATATGTATGTGTGTATTCTCCTATCTAATATGAAAAGTCTTATTCTTCTATCTGAGATGAAAACATATTTGGTTGAAAGACTTAGTTTGAGAAAGTCATTGTTTTTGAAAGAGTTAATGAACATATATTCCAAAGAGAATTGTTATGAGATTTGATGATTTGGAATCGAGATGAAAGTGAATTGAGATTTATTATGATGACTCATATGTTTCACCCGATATATTTTAATCTCTTATGATTATGATGATTTTAATTTGAGCTAAGAAAGTCATTTATATCAGCATGCAAAATTTTATAAACTATGATGATATTAAGACATTACTATATATATGCATTGCACCCCCATATGCTCGGTACGTTTCCATGGTACTGACCCACATATTCATATATGGGCTATATTTTCTCGGAATATAGGTACAATGTATAGTGTACATCTTCAAATCCAGTCAGTTCGCGGCATCCAATCAGCAGGTGATGAGTCCTTTTTATTCAAAGGCTTGAGTTAGTTATAAAGTTTGAGAAGTGTTGTATTTTCTTTATTTAGTCGTATTGAGTTGGGTTAGTTGGGAGTCATGACCCGGCTACCTATAGTCAGTACTAGTAGAGGCTTCATAGATAGTTAGTAGAAGTTGTTGAATTTTGTTTCAGTTTTGGTTATAAAAGCAGAGTTGTAATCTTGTAAATTTAGTTTTGTATCTATCATATTCAGAAAAGAGTTATTTTTCATTGATTTGTATAGATTTATACTTTTTGTTTAGTTGCTTATAAGTTATGCCAGTAGCAGGATTAGTTCGGGGTCATTTGTGATCCTAAGCACCATGTGACGACTCAGGACCCGATTTTAGGGCGTTACTAACTTGGTATCAGAGCTCAAAGTTCAAGTGTCCTAGGATGTCTATGAAGCCGTGTCTAGTAGAGTCTTGCGGAACGGTATGGAGACGTCTGTACTTTTCTTCGAGAGGCTACGGAGCATTTTAGAAATGTCTCCATTCTTTCAAGTCTTAAATCATGCTATCGAAAAGTTCTCCAAGAAACTTATACAGATTCTCATCTTACTCTAGTCAGGCCATCTTCGCCTTATTTCCAAGGTATTAGAAAAAATTGAGCTTAATTTTCCATAGATAGTTATGGAATTGTAAGAGAGCTACAAAAGTTTCTTATCAGTACTTTTGAGTTCCAAAAAACTGAAGTGCTTTATCACGCCTGTAGAAATCATGCTCTAAGCCCGAGTCAGATATGCTTTCAAATTTCTCCTTAGAATCCATAATGATAATCTATACTTCTCTATCTATGTTCTTGAAGTAATATGTTCAACAAGTTCCAGTTCCTACCTAGATAATGCTTTTATAATTGCTAGCAAAAGTTTTAGAAGTTTTATAAAAGCGGCTTGAGAGGAGCCTTCTAGTATGTTATAAGTCCCTCAGATTTGAAGTTATACCCTTGTTCTTATGAGTTTTTTAATTAAGACAGCGTAAGGTGTATTCTTAGATCGTTGAATATTGTGTGTCAAGTTTCTATCTCTTGTATTATATAATCTTGTTATCAT
>NW_025828429.1:0-1680 GCF_002878395.1 Capsicum annuum | reverse complement strand
GCTTCATGCTTCCTCCAGAAAAAGTAAAATTGGCTTGTGCTATTTTCTAATGTTAGATTGATGATAGCTTCTCTTAATGGTTAGGGTTTGAGCTGCGGATTACTCTCACTGTAGGAGCAGAACTTCAAGTCAATAATTTCTCTTGTTTTGTGTTTTTCCACTTTTAAGTGGTGAAGCAATATTTTTTTTCCACCAGTTAAAAGACTTCACCACTTAAACCATATTGTATAGACTGTGAAGTCAACTGATGAGTGCAAATGTACTAGTTTCTGCAAATAATCATGCAAATGTACTAGTTTCTGCAAATAATCATGCAAATGCACTAATTTCTGCAAATAATCAAATGAGATGGTGCTGAGAGAGATTGCATTGGTATTTGGTCTTCTTCTGATCGGCATTACTTGCTCTCTTCTGCCTACTGGGAGTTGAACTATGTTTGGAAAAATCAATTATGTGACTGCCAATCCCATAACTATGAGTTTCTGAAATTGCTGGTGCTAACTTTAAATCAACTCATTGATGCTCTTAATCTCTGGTAGGTATTTTCAGGATTCCATCATTTGCCTGGGTTTCTGCTTTTCCTTGTTAGTGTGGATGGGGCTGGGGAAGATATAACATAAAACGTTAATGACGCAAAATCATTTCTCAGTCTTTATCTTGTTGCTTGTCTACTCCTTTTCTTCCCTTTCCCTATCCATACTTATCCAACATGTAGTGGAGACTTGCATACCCGCTTTCATAAGATTTAGACCACATTCCATGTAATAGAATGCAGTATTATCTGTGATTGGATTAGCAAAATGTGAATGGTGGGGTAATGTAACTCTCTAGTGGCAACCGTACTCTGTTGGTGCAAGATGGCCTTTTGATGTAGTTTTAGTAATACTCTTGCAAACTGTTGTTTTATCCTCTCTTTTGGGCCTTCCATTTCTATGCATATAATTGTTTGCTTGAACTTTCTAAATTTCTGTTTGTTTATTAAAAAGTTGAGATGCTTGGATGTGAATTGCTTATTGAGTCCCCTCTCCCTGAAGAAAGAGGTCGTGAAAGAGAGAATATCTTAGTAGCTTGAATTTTTTTTTCCAGATCATTTTATAAGTACCTTTGTTTGAAATTATGCAGGTATTCAATATGGTTAGATAGCAAGCTTCGTCTGCAGCTTGATCCCCTACTCATCTTGGAGTACTTCCTGTGGCGAAAAGGTTATGAATATGCAATTTCCAATCACTATGACAGGCATTGTGTGTGGGAAGAAGTTGCCCAAAACAAGAAGCTTAACAAGTACAATCATACTGTTATAGATGAACAATTTGCATTTTACCAGGCTGACGGATTGCAAAGATTTAATGCATCTGATCCAAACAAGCTTCTTCACAGCAGTATGGTTTAATGTTCAATATTTAATGTCATGCAATACCTTTTGGTTTCTGAGTTCTCATTGGCAAAATGTCATTACTTGTTTCTGACAGATGTACCAGAAGGATCTTTTATTGTGAGGGCTCACACGCCAATGTCAAACTTGTTTTCATGCTTATGGTACAATGAGGTTGACCGGTTTACTCCCCGTGATCAGCTGAGTTTTGCATATACATATTATAAGTTGAGAAAGATGAATCCGGACAAGCCTTTTTACCTCAACATGTTCAAGGTGAGAAATTTAAGTTGCTTCCAAGCACAACT
>NW_025828428.1:0-1992 GCF_002878395.1 Capsicum annuum | reverse complement strand
TAATATCGTGGCTCTTTCTCTTCAAACTAAATATAACCCATACTTTTTTAAACAGTGAAACAAATATAAACTACCCTTTTTTGGCTCCTATTGATTCTAAATCGGAATGTGAAATTGAAAGAACTATGCCTTCTTTTATCTTAAAAATGCCTTCTCATCAACTCTCTATTAAACAAATACCATTTATAAAAGGTTTTTTAACATTCCTCGGACAAAGCTTTGCCTCCTCATCAACTGTCTATATTTCGAATTTACCTCACCGAATTGATACCCAGTGGACTATGTATTTTTTGGATCTATCTCACTAAGGTCAATGCCCTATGGACGGTCTATCGTTGAAGTCTACCTTATCGAGCTTAATGTCGTGTGATTGTTTTCACAGAAGCCTAACCCATACCCTTGGGTAAAAACAAACAAAATTTTATAGGTTTAGGTATTGAAAATCGTATCTATCTGCTCATAACTTTCAACTTTGACATATCAAAACATCAAACAAGCAATAAAACAGAGCTAAAATTGACAAAACAACAATCTTCAAAATATTTGGATCACTGATTAATGATTTGGAGATATAAGTTCACTAAAAGCTAAGAATATCACAACACTAACATGAAAACTTCAGACATGAATTCATCAATAGAAATCATTATCACAACAGTAACATAAATTTCAGACATAATTCACCAATAGAAATTCGAAACAAAGAACTTACCAGAAGTTAAGGGTGCCAAAATCAAGCAAAATCTTCAATTTTTCGAAGCTATTTTCTTTGTTTTGTTAAGAAAAGAGGAAGTAAGCTTTTGGGAAGTTATTAAAGGCAGAGTAAGAAAACACATGAAAATAATACTTGCCACATATATTTTGTATATGTATTGTTGATGATTGTTGGAAGTGTTATATTTAACAAAAAATATATTTACCCAAAGACCCTCCTCATGTAAGGACAAAATAGTAGCACCAAATTTTCATTTATGTATGGGGAGAATACTGAGAAAAAATAAAGAAAATGTCAAAAAGAAGAAAAAAAAATATAGAGGAGATAATAGAGAGGTCAACATCATCTTTATCTTGTTTCTTCTTTATTATTATATTATATATAGATTTTTACAAAAATATCTTTTCCCTTTTTCCTCTCTACTCTCTCAACTCTATGGTGTTCGATCCTCCATTAGAAGGAGTAACAACTTACTATATGATCAAAAACAGTAGATGAGTTACTTCAATTAAATATGTTTTAAAGATCATCTATTTTTCATGTAATTTTAGTTGATATGACATGTTTTAAAGGCGGAGGAAATACCTCAGAAATGAAACAACTTTAGTATATGTTTGGCCATAAAAACATTTCATTTTTCTCAAAATAATTTCACTTTGTTTGAAAATTTCATTCAACCTGAAGTTGTATTTCAAATTTAATAAATAGCTTATAATATATTTTTCAACCTACTTTTCATTTTGAGAATGTATTTAAGTATACTCACATATGAACACTATTCCAAATATTCTTTAAGAAGTATAACCAAACAAAACACAATCTTCACCTTCTAACTCCCCTTCCAACTCCATAAATTCCAAAAAGAAATGAAAAATATGTTGAATCTATGGCCAAACGCCTAGTGTTAGGCCATTAACACTGAGTCACTGACATTGGCACAATTTATCATAAGGGTTTTTTATTCCCAAAGTAGAGGTTTTGGTTCAACTGCTTTCAAGGTGTACACTAACATCCCTTTTTAGCTTTAAGAGTTGTGTGTAATTTTCAGTGCTAAATAGCCATAAAAATTTGGTCATAATTGTAAAAAGACTGAAATGACCTTTTTCTTTCAAAATAAACTAATTCTTTTTTTTAATTAAAGAAAATTAAAATCTTTGTTATTCCCTAAACTTAAAAATCCATTCCCACATTAAAAAATGATAATAAATAAATGACCATTCATTAAATTAATAGAACGTATTTATTTATTTTAAATAATTTATATTTTAATAGGATAT
>NW_025828427.1:0-1134 GCF_002878395.1 Capsicum annuum | reverse complement strand
TCTGTTGATATTTGAGGGTTATTTCTGGAAACCCCATTGATTTGTGCTAAACTGAATGAAAATGGCTCAAAGGGTTAGCTTAGGGCTACTCATAGCCTCAAGCACCGTGTGACACTCCGGGACCCATTTTCCAGAGCCTTACAAACTTGGTATCAGAGCCTAAGGTTTTAAGGTGTCCTAGGGAGTCTGACAAGCCGCATTAAGTAGAGTCTTGATCATCGGTGTGTAGCACACCACATCTATGAGCAAGAGGCTCCAAGATGTTTTAGGAAAAAGTGTGATTCTTTCTTTCAAAAGTCTATTGTGCTTAACGTGTCTCTCTCTGCTATTGATTCATGCTCTCCTCTTTCAAAAATATGCCTCCACGTTGAGAGAGAAGAAATAATGATGGTGTAACGCCCCGGAAAGCAGGTTCCGGAGCGTCACATGGTGCTTGAGGCTACGAGTAGCCCCAAGCTAACCTTTTGAGCTATTTTCATTCAGTTCAACATAAATCAACGGGGTTTCCATAAATAACACTCAAATATCAACAGAGTAATCATCATCCAAGAATAAAAAAATTTCAGAAAGATAACAAAATACGACTTATTAGTCAACTCCCAACATCTATACTAGTCTGAAAAGTCTTTAAGAAAATCAATAAAACCAGCGAGCCATTGAGACATGCCCCAACTGTCTCATACTCAGTTATCAAATATAAATAATTCTGTGAAACCAACATCAGACATCACATCCTCGGAATATGAGGACTCACCACAACAGAGGATGTAGAACAGCGTGCCCAAAGAATCACTGTCAAACCTTGAACTGAGCACCTGAACCTACATTCCGAGAAAATGCAGCCCACATTCGAAGATGTGGGTCAGTACCATGGAAAGAAACAGAGTATATGAGGGTGTATGCAGTTGTATAAACATCATTATCGTAAATATTTATAAGAAATATGCAGGATGTATGAAAGACTCACATAGCACGAAGAAAATCATCATAATTATGAGAGGATGAAATAAGTACAATAACACATGTGAGTCATCATATAATTTGTCAATCACTTTCAGCTCATCAAGAATATCAATTCTCATAATGTAAATATCATTTAAATCTTTCGAAAGAATAACTTTCATAATTCCACTT
>NW_025828426.1:0-1375 GCF_002878395.1 Capsicum annuum | reverse complement strand
CCATTGATTTGTGTTGAACTGAATGAAAATGGCTCAAAGGGTTATCTTGGGGCTACTCGTAGCCTCAAGCACCGTGTGACACTTCGGGACCCGTTTTTCGGGGCGTTACACTTATTTAATCTGGTGAATGATGAAATGAAAGGTACAATCCTTGTCTTATTATTTTATGGCCTTAGTGTACCTTAAATCGTGCTTGTCTATTTTCCGTGTCATCATTTGGGGATGAATGATCCCAAGGAGGGTATAATGTAACACCCCACAAAATCGTCCATGCGTTAGCTTGTGGTAATATGCTTTTAGAGTTAAATGACTAGAATAGTGTCAAAGAGACTTAGTTTCATTTTTGTCTTCCAAAATAAGTAAATTTTAAACCATATATAATTTCCCTAATTTTGACTTTTTATCATGTGGTAAATTGAATAAGATTTCCGTCGATATAAGATTTGCCTAAATCCGATATCCGGGCAAGAAGTTATGGCTAATTTAAGTCCTAATCGTAAAACACCATCATTTTGATGCTTGCCACATCGCGGAGTGGGCCTATTTAGCAATTGTCAAATTCCAGTAGCATAGCGCGATTGTGGCGCATCGCGCTGAAGTTTCAGGTCCCAACCAGTGGGACAACGCGATGGCTCCGCATTACGGTGACCTTAAAAATCCCATTTGTCAATTTCCAGTGAGCCACCGCGATCGTGGCACATTGCAACTGTCCATAAAATCGGGCTCCCAGTTATATTTTATTCCATCTCATTAAGGGCATATTGGATAACTTTCACCCCCCTTATCAGCTTAAACATGAGATTTTAATCCCAAATGACCTCATTATTAATATTTTCATCAGAAACTATCAAGAACACTCCTTAGGGTTTCAAACAATAAAACCTAAACAACTCAAGATTCAACCGTGGGTTTTAGAAATTGATTGAAGATTTGAAATCCCCAAGCCGTGTGCATCAAGAATCATCCTTTAATTTCCTAAATAGAGGTACATGGGTTTTATCCTAAAAACGACATGGGCTTATCAACATTAGAACATGATTTAAAGATTATCAAGCATGAATTTTAAAGGGGTTTTGGAACTTATGATTTAAATTTCGCATCTTGGGTATGTTGATGATATTATTGTTTTGGTCTTTAGTCCTTTCCCCCTTAAATTGATTTAAACTTATATGAATATGTATGATGTTGAATATTTGATTGAGAGCATTATTATTGAAACCCCTCTCTTTGATGATTTAGAGTTGATGAACTTGTTGGGAATGATTTGAGATGCTTGTTTAATGTTTGAAGGGAATCTTTTCAATATTTAAGTATTTAACCTGATTTTTATAATGATGAGAGGGAGTTTCTTGTTATGATTTCATCCTTGTCTTAA
>NW_025828425.1:0-1103 GCF_002878395.1 Capsicum annuum | reverse complement strand
GCATTTTGCCTCTTAACATGTTGAGTGGGTGAATGGTCTTGTGAAGATCAAATGTGTATCTAGGGAAATGCTATAGTCAATGTGAATGAGTCAAGATAATTACTAAATGGATGTCAATACTTGTAGATGGTTGGTTAAGGCTTTGTTGTCCATGTATTGAGTCATAATGATTGTGAATCCTTGTAAATTGTTGATAAGAGCTTTGTTAAGCATGTATTTGGTTAGCTTGTGGCTTAAATGGGGTAAAGGCCCCTTTGAGTATGAATGTTCCTTAATTGGTATCGTGTTGATGTGGTTAGCCATGAAATTTATTAATCTATGAATAGATTGGTTTGATGGATAAGAAGGGGGGTTTAATTTCCTAAGCTCAAACTTGAAATTGTGTGTGGAACCAAAGGGTGGTATAGAGCTATTAGTGAGTGATGAATATCTCCTTGAATATATTGTGGTCTTGTGTGGGTCTTGATGACCATGAATTGACTTGTGTGATTAAAGTTCTATCTCGAGATTAAAGTTCCATAGCCAATCAAATATGATGGCTCGTGATAAAAGTTCCATCTCTTGATTAAAGTTCCATAGCCAATGATATATGATGCCTCATGATTAAAGTTCCATCTCGAGATTAAAGTTCCATAGCTAATCAAATATAATGGCTCATGATTAAAGTTCCACCTCGTGATTAAAGTTCCATATCCAATCAAACATGATGGCTCGTGATTAAAGTTCCATTTCATGATTAAATTTCCATAGCCAATCAACCATGATGGCTCGTGATTAAAGTTCCATTTCATGATTAAATTTCCATATCCAATCAAACATGATGGCTCGTGATTAAAGTTCCATCTTGTGATCAAAGTTCCATAGCCGATTAAATATGATGGGTCATGATTAAAGTTCCATCTCAGGATTAAAGTTCCATAGCCAATAAAATATGATGGCTCATGATTAAAGTTCCATTTTTGGATTAAAGTTTCATAGCCAATCAAATATTGTGGTTCGTGATTAAAGTTCCATCTCGTGATTAAAGTTCCATATCCAATCAAACATGATTGCTCATGATTAAAGTTCAATTTTTTGATTAAAGTTCAATAGCCAATCAAACA
>NW_025828424.1:0-1197 GCF_002878395.1 Capsicum annuum | reverse complement strand
TAAGAGCATGATTTACGAAATTTCCTCTTTCATGATGAAACCTATTTTTGTTAACATGTTATGGATTGTTCAAACAAATTATTAAAAGCTTGATTTAAATACTTTATTATCAATTGTGGATTGACATAGTTTTATGTTCCAAGAGAGGATGCTTTTCTTACTTTCTAAATGCTCTTTTGTGATAAATAGAAGGTTTCATGAGATTTATGCAAGACATGGCCACCCTATGTTAAAGTATAGAAAAGAGAATTTTTTGCATAAGTTTCCATGCCCTTTTTTTTTTAATATAATAACTCTCATGCAATGTTTAAATCTTTTGGTGGTCCTTAACATTTTTTTGAATGAAAGGGCTATGGATATAATGTAATATGATACGGCTTGCAAGTTTAGGTATGATGATACCTACCCCGAAATGCCCTTAACATGAAAGAAATAAGTGTTTATGAGCATGAAACATGATTTTAAGCGGTTAAAAATGAGCTTTAAGAGATTTAGAAGGTTACTCGAAGAAAGCACGAGTCGAAAGACTCATTACTGGTAATCGTGTTTTGCCGATGCAGGATTTATGATATTTATCCCATAAGGGGATAATAATGGAATCTTCTAAGTGGCTATATCTTCATATGAACTCCAATCCTTGTGGAAAACTTAGATTGGGGGCTTGACCGATGAGTAAATGATGGATCCATATAGCACGTGGGTAGTATGGATATATGTATACCATCTAGCTCAGAAGTAAAACAAAGAGTGTTGTCTATATTCTTATGAAATTGATGAAAGTTTTTCTTTATTATTTTTCATAGGCTTGATTTCTGTATATGAAACATGCGTTATTTTTGGTTATTTCTGCATACTAATACATTATAAGTATTGGCCATCCTCGGGCGGCTGCATTATCTCATAATGTTGGTTTTGAGGCTCAATCCCGTAGTCTAGCACGACAGTAACTTACTTTCAGAATTCAAAGTCAGTGAATCTCTCTTATTCAGAAGGTAGTTACTTACATGTTTAGTTTTTCTTAGTTTCATGGTTCGACCGGGGGCCTTGGACCTGTCTATACAGAATAAGTTATTAGTAGAGGCTTCATAGACTAGATTTGGGTTTATATTTTGATGACATGATGTATTATATTCAATTATAAGACTTTCCTATGTTTTAGTTTATCCTCCGCTTTACACATATGAAATATCTTTATGA
>NW_025828423.1:0-1802 GCF_002878395.1 Capsicum annuum | reverse complement strand
ACTCTTCGCAAAATCATATAAGGACCACTGAACTGAGGACTGAGTTTTCCCTTTTTTCCAAACTACACCACTCCCTTCATGGGAGATACCTTGAGGAACACCCTATCCTCAACCTCAAACACCAAAGGCAGATGCCTAACCCAATTTCCACCATAGTCAATCACACAGGCACGAATCATATCTTCTAATGTCTAAATAGTTCTCTCCACTTGCCCATCCAACTGTGGATGAAAAGCAGTACTCAGACTAACCTTAGTCCCCAACCCTTTCTGTAAATACCGCCAGAAGTGAGATGTAAACTACGTACCACGATTAGAGATAGTCGAACAAGGTACCCCATGGAGCTTCACAATCCTTTGAAGATATAACTGCACAAAATCCTTCACCAAAAAGGTAGTCTGCATTAGCAACAAATGCACAGACTTGGTCATCCTATCCATAATGACCCAAATCGAATCATACTGATTCCAAGACTGAGAAAGACCAATAATGAAGTACATATTGTTAATTTCCCACTTCTATTTGGGTAAATCAATCTCTGGATACAACTATCTTGGCCTTATATGCTCAACCTTAACCTATTGACACACCATGCACTTGGCCACAAAATCAAGCATATCCCTCTTCATTCCATTCCATCAATAGATCTCCCTGAGATCATGATATATTTTAGTTAAGCCGGGATGAATAACATAGAGCAACATATAAGCCTCAGCCAAAACCCTTTCCAGCAACCTATAGATATCAGGAACACATATTCTACTTTGGTACCGTAAAGTACCATCACCACTGATCTCAAACACCACTACCTTTTGCCCACCAACATCACCCTTGATTTTCATCAAGATAGGATCTAACACTTGATTCTCCTTAATCTCCACACCAAGAGATGATCGAACCAGTTCTTTCACAATCACACCACCATCCTTAGAGTCCAAGAGACAAACTCTAAGATTAGCCAAGCGGTGAATATCCTTCACTAATTCTCACTTGCCTTTCTTTACATTAGCCAAACTCCCATGGATAACCTTTTAAGAGCATCAATAACCATATTAGCCTTACCTAGGTGGTTGTGAAGACTCATATCATAATCCTTGAGAAGTTCAAGCTACCTCCTCTACCTGAGATTAAGCTCTTTCTGTGTGAACACGTACTGGACACTCTTGTGATAAGAAAATATATCTACATGAACACCATACAAATAATGCCACCATATTTTCAATGAAAATACATCCTCTAGTAACTCCAAATCATTAGTAGGATAATTCCACTCATGCACCTTCGACTGCCTGGAAGCATAGGAAAAATCACCTTTCCATGCTGCATTAAAACACAACCAAGACCTACCCGATATGCATCACAATAAACCAAAAACCCATCATTGCCATTTGACAAGGTCAGGATTGAAGCTGAAGTCAACTTATCCTTCAACTTCTCAAAACTCCCTTCGCAAGTATCTGACTAAGAAAACTAGAATGATCCACCTCACTCTTCAAATAAACTAGAGCGCCATCAATAAACACAATTACGAATATATCCAAATATTGCCTAAACACCCTGTTCATCAAGTCCATAAATGCTACCTGAGAATTAGTCAACCGAAGCAACATCACCAAGAACTCAAAATGCCATACCGAGTGTGAAAAGTCATCTTAGGGATATCTGCCTCCCTAATCTTAAGCTGATAGTAACCATACTGAAGACCTATCTTAGAGAAAAACTTGGCACCATGTAAATAGTCAAACAAATTATCTATCTAAGGAAGAGGATACTTGTTCTTGACTGTCACCTTGTTTAACTGC
>NW_025828422.1:0-1798 GCF_002878395.1 Capsicum annuum | reverse complement strand
TTCTAAGCATGGAGACATGGAATATTGGATGAAAAGAGGACAACTCGAAAGGCAACTCGACCTCATAAGATACCTTACCAACACGGATAAGAATTTTGTAAGGACCAACATAACGGGGACTAAGCTTCCCCTTCTTTCCGAATCTCTTCACCCCTCTCATGGGTGAAATTTTTAGATACACTAGGTCACAAAATTCAAACTCAAGGTCTCTCCTTCTAACATCCGCATATGACTTCTGACGACTCTGCACAGTTTTCAATCTTTCACTAATCCACTTAACTTTTTCCATAGCCTCAAATACCCAATCAGGACCACTCATAGCCGTTTCACCCACCTCGAACCAACCTATGGGTGATCTACACTTCCTCCCATATAAGGCTTCAAACGGAGCCATACCAATACTAGAGTAGAAACTGTTATTGTAAGAAAACTCTATCAACGGTAAGTGATCATCCCAACTTCCCCTAAAGTAAAGTGCACAAGCTCTCAACATATCCTCTAAGGTCTTGATGGTCCGCTCAGCCTGACCATCGATCTGCTGATGAAAAGCAGAACTCAAAAGCACTTGGGTACCAAGACCCTTCTCAAAATCTTTCCAAAATTGCGAACTGAGTACCCCTATCCGAAATGATAGACAAGGGAACTCCATGCAGTCTGACTAGCTCTCAGATATACAATCTAGCATAATCCTCAGTAGTAAATGAAGTATGAACAGGCAAGAAATGAGCAGACTTAGTCAACCTATCAACCACAACCCAAATGTAACCATGATGGCATAGGGAAGGAGGTAAACCAATCACGAAGTCTATATTTATCTCTTCCCACTTCCAGGTGAGAATACTAAACTCTTGCATCATACCACCAGGTCTTTGGTGTTCAACCTTAACCTGTTGGCATGTTTCACACTTAGCTACAAACGCTACTATATCTTTCTTCATGCCACTCCGCTAATAGATTTCCCGCAAGTCTCAGTACATCTTGGGGCACCAGGATGAATAGAATATCGCGCCCCATGCACTTCAGCCATAATCCTCTGTCTCAGATCATCAATATTTGGGACACACAATCTACCCTGCAATCTCAACACACCATCTCCCCCTTGGGAGAAAACCTCTACTTTTTGGTCCTTGACTGACTCCTTCAGTCTGACCAAACTAGCATCTAAGTATTGCTTTTCCTTCTTCCGAAACCAAGGAGGATTCGGAACTACTCTGAACCCCTATACTACCTTCAGCAGAGTCAAACAACCAAACCCCCAATCTAGTCAAACGATGTACATCACGAGCCAACTCTTTCTTACCTTCTACCACATACGAAATACTACCCATGGACACTCTACTTAGGGCATCCTCCACAACATTGGCCTTGCCCGGATGGTACAACACACTTATATCATAGTCCTTTAACAATTCTAACCATCGTCTCTGCCTAAGATTCAATTCTCTCTGGGTAAACACATACTGCAGACTCTTAGGATCAGTGAAAACATCAACATGGACACCATACAAATAGTGTCTCCAGATTTTCAAATCAAACACAACAGCAGCCAACTCAAGGTTATGGGTGGGGTAACTTTTCTTATGGGGTTTCAACTGTCTAGAAGCATAAGCTATCACCTTACCCTTCTGCATCAATACGAAACCCAACCCAACTCTCGAAGCATCACAGTACACCATAAAACCATCAACACCATCAGGTAAAGTCAAAACAGGGGCTGAAGTGAATCGAGTCTTCAACTCCTGAAAACTCTTCTCACAAGATTCGAATCACAAGAACTTCACTTTCTTTTGGGTCAACC
>NW_025828421.1:0-1094 GCF_002878395.1 Capsicum annuum | reverse complement strand
ACCACAACTCAGTTCATAATCAGGGTATGTCAGTTAGATGAACACCTCCGCAGTTATAATTTTAGTTTTAGTTTCAGTATAAAACCTTAATTTAATTTTGCAGAACTAGGATTGTCAGACACATTCACCCAACTTAGTATGAAACTAAGTTCAGTTTCACAGAATCAGGACTGTCAGAAATAGTTACCCATCTATTAGTAACTCAGTTATCAGTAATTCAGTTACCAACAATCTCAGTTACAGTAAAGTAGATTTACTGCAATATTGCATAGTCAGGATTTACAACAGTTTCAGATATATATGTACTCTCATTCCGTTATACTCATGTTACTCAACCAGTTATTGTTCATCCATATGACCCTTGTATATCAGCCTACCTCACTTAGCATACTAGTACATTCAAAGTATTGACACATACTCTTTCTTTTATGCTATGGTGTCTTATATCATAGGTTCAGACACAAGAGCTCCTGATCGTACTTAGCAACTGTAACACCCCTGAAAACGGGTCCCAGAGCGTCACACGGTGCTTAAGGCTACGAGTAGCCCCAAGATAACCCTTTGAGCCATTTTCATTCAGTTCAACACAAATCAACGAGGTTTCCATAAATAATCCTCAAATATCAACAGAGTAATCATCATCCAAGAATAAAAGAATTTCAGAAAGATAACAAAATAAAACTTAGTAGTCAACTCCCAACATCTATACTAGTCTGAAAAGCCTCTAAGAAAATCAATAAAACCAATGAGCCATTGAGACATGCCCTAACTGACTCATACTCAGTTATCAAATGTAAATAATTTCATGAAACTAACATCATACATCACGTCCTCGGAACATGAGGACTCACCAAAACAGAGGATGTAGAACAGCGTGCCCGAAGAATCACTGTCAAACCTAGAATTGAACACCTGAACCTATATTCTGAGAAAATATAGCCCACATTCGAAAATGTAGGTCAGTACCATGGAAAGGAATCGAGTATATGGGGGTGTATGCAGTTGTATAAACATCATCATCATAAATATTTATAAGAAATATGCAGGATGTATGAAAGACTCACATAGCCCGAAGAAAATCATTATAATCATGA